>NC_081183.1:23395656-23471949 GCF_029867415.1 Vicia villosa | reverse complement strand
GTTTCCTATTCGCCCTTCAGAATAGGTGGCGACTCTCTAAATTAAATTTTTAGGCAGGTTGCCACATAGTCCATGTTTTGTGAGAATGAAAATAAATTCTAGAAATTGCATATGATAGTCCACGTTTTTTGAGAAGGGAAAGAAAATCTAGAATTTACATATAATAGTCCACATTTTTGAGAAGGGAAAGAAATTTCAAGAAATTGCATATGATAGACCATGTTTTTGAAGAAAGTAATGAAATTCCTAAAAATAGATATGATAGTCTATGTTTTTTGAGAAGGGAAATAAATTCCAGAAATTGCGTCGTATAGTCATTGTTTTTAGAAGGAAAAGAAATTCCAGAAATTGCATATGATAGTCCATGTTTTTGAAGAAAGGAAAAAAATTCCTGAAATTGTATATGTTAGTCCATGTTTTGTAAGAAGGGAAATAAATTCTAGAAATTGCATATGATAGTCCACGTTTTTAGAGAAGGGAAAGAAATTCCAGAATTTACATATAATAGTCCACGTTTTTGGAAAAGGGAAAGAACTTTGCAGAAATTGCATATGATAGTCCACGTTTTTGAAGAAAGGAAAGAAATTCCTAAAATTGCATATGATAGTCTATGTTTTTAGAGAAGGGAAATAAATTCCAGAAATTGCATTGGATTGTCCATGTTTTTGAGAAGGGTAAGAAATTCCAAAAATTGCACATGATAGCCCATGTTTTTGAAGAAAGGGGAAAAATTCCTTAAATTGTATATGATAGTCCATGTTTTTGGAGAAGGGGAATAAATTCCAAAAATTGCGTCTGATAGTCATTGTTTTTTGGAAGGGTGAGAAATTCCAGAAATTGAATATGATAGTCCATGTTTTTGAATATAGGAAAAAAATTCCTTAAATTGTATATGATAGTTCATGTTTTGTGAGAAGGGAAATAAATTCTAGAAATTGCATATGATAGTCCACGTTTTTAGAGAAGGGAAAGAAATTCCAATATTTGCATATAATAGTCCACGTTTTTGGAGAAGGGAAAGAAATTTGCAGAAATTGCATATGATAGTTCACGTTTTTAAAGAAAGGAAAGAAATTCCTAAAATTGCATATGATAGTGTATGTTTTTAGAGAAGGGAAATAAATTCCAGAAATTGCATTGGATAGTCCATGTTTTTGAAAAGGGTAAGAAATTCCAAACATTGCACATGATAGTCCATATTTTTGAAGAAAGGAGAAAAATTCCTTAAATTGTAAATGATAGTCAATTTTTTTGGAGAAAGGAAATAAATTCTAGAAATTGCTTATGATAGTCCACGTTTTTAGAGAAGGGAAAGAAATTCCAAAATTTACATACAATAGTCCATGTTTTTGGAGAAGGGAAAGAAATTTGCAGAAATTGCATATGATAGACAACGTATTTGCAGAAAGTAAAGAATTTCGTGAAATTGTATATTATAGTCCACGTTTTTAGAGAAGGGAAAGAAATTCCTGAAATTGCATATTAATGTCCACGTTTTTGGAGAAGGGAAAAAAATTTGAGAAATTGCATATGATAGAGCATTTTTTTTGGAAAGGTGAAAGAAATTCCCGAAATTGCATACGATAGTCCACGTTTTTGAAGAAAGGAAAGAAAATCCTGAAATTGCATATGATAGTCCACATTTTTTGAGAAGGGAAAGAAATTCTTGAAATTGCAGATGATAGTCCACGTTTTTGGAAAAGGGAAAGAAATTTGTAGAAATTGCATATATTAGACCATGTTTTTTGAGAAGGGAAAGCAATTCAAGAAATTGCATATGATAGTTCAAGTTTTTGAAGAAAGGAAAAAAATTCATGAAATTGTATATGATAGTCCACGTTTTGTGAGAAGGGAAATAAATTCAAGAAATTGCATATGATAGTCCCCGTTTTTAGAGAAGGGAAAGAAATTCCAGAATTTACATATAATAGTCCATGTTTTTGGAAAAGGGAAAGAAATTTGCAGAAATTGCATATGATAGACAACGTTTTTGAAGAAAGTAAAGAAATTCGTGAAATTGTATATTATAGTCCATGTTTTTAGAGAAGGGAAAGAAATTCCTGAAATTGCATATGATAGTCCACGTTTTTGGAGAAGGGAAAGCAATTCAAGAAATTATAGTCCATGATTTGTCATAAGGGAAATAAATTCCAAAAATTGCATATGATAGTCAACGTTTTTAGAGAAGGGAAAGCAACTCCAGAATTTATATATAATAGTCCATGTTTTTGGAGAAGGGAAAGAAATTCTTGAAATTGTATATGATAGACCACATTTCTGAAGAAAGGTTAGAAATTCCTAAAATTGGATATGATAGTCTATGTTTTTTGAGATGGGAAATAAATTCCAGAAATTGCATATGATAGTCCATGTTTTGTGAAGGGAAAGAAATTCTAAAAATTTCATATGATAGTCCATGTTTTTGAAGAAAGGAGAAAATTCCTGAAATTGTATATGATAGTCCACGATATTGGAGAAGGGATATAAATTCCAAAAAGTGCATATGATAGTCTACGTTTTTAGAGAAGGTAAAGAAATTCCTGAAATTTAATATTAAAGTCCGAGTTTTTGGAGAAGGGAAAGAAATTTCAGAAATTGCTTATGATAGTCCACGTTTTCGAAGAAAGGAAAGAAAATCTAGAAAATGCATATGATAGTCCACGTTTTTTGAGAAGGGAAAGAAATTCTTGAAATTGCATATGATAGTCCACTATTTTGGAAAAGGGAAAGAAATTTGTAGAAATTGCATATATTAGACCATGTTTTTTGAGAAGGGAAAGAAATTCAAAAATTGCATATGATAGTCCATGTTTTTGAAGAAAGGAAAAAAATTCCTGAAATTGTATATGATAGTCCACGTTTTGTGAGAAGAGAAATAAATTCTAGAAATTGCATATGATAGTCCACATTTTTGAGAAGGGAAAGAAATTTCAAGAAATTGCATATGATAGATCATGGTTTTGAAGAAAGTAATGACATTCCTAAAAAAGGATATGATAGTCTATGTTTTTTGAGAAGGGAAATAAATTCCAGAAATTGCGTCTGATAGTCATTGTTTTTAGAAGGAAAAGAAATTCCAGAAATTGCATATGATAGTCCATGTTTTTGAAGAAAGGAAAAAAATTCCTGAAATTGTATATGATAGTCCACGTTTTGTGAGAAGGGAAATAAATTCTAGAAATTGCATATGATAGTCCACGTTTTTTGAGAAGGGAAAGAAATTCCAGAATTTACATATAATAGTCCACATTTTTGAGAAGGGAAAGAAATTTCAAGAAATTGCATATGATAGACCATGTTTTTGAAGAAAGTAATGACATTCCTAAAAATGGATATGATAGTCTATGTTTTTTGAGAAGGGAAATAAATTCCAAAAATTGCGTCTGATAGTCATTGTTTTTAGAAGGAAAAGAAATTCCAGAAATTGCATATGATAGTCCATGTTTTTGAAGAAAGGAAAAAAATTCCTGAAATTGTATATGATAGTCCACGTTTTTAGAGAAGGGAAAGAAATTCCAGAATTTACATATAATAGTCCACGTTTTTGGAGAAGGGAAAGAAATTTGCAGAAATCGCATATGATAGTTCACGTTTTTCAAGAAAGGAAAGAAATTCCTAAAATTTCATATGATAGTCTATGTTTTTAGAGAAGGAAAATAAATTCCAGAAATTGCATTGGATAGTCCATGTTTTTGAGAAAGGTAAGAAATTCCAAAAATAGCACATGATAGTCCATGTTTTTGAAGAAAGGAGAAAAGTTCCTTAAATTGTATATGATAGTCCATGTTTTTGGAGAAGGGAAATAAATTCCAGGAATTGCTTATGATAGTTCACAATTTTAGAGAAGGGAAAGAAATTCCCAAATTTACATATATAGTCCATGTTTTTGGAGAAGGCAAAGAGATTTGCAGAAATTGCATATGATAGACAATGTTTTTGAAGAAAGTAAAGAAATTTGTGAAATTGTATATTATAGTCCACGTTTTTAGAGAAGGGAAAGAAATTCCTGAAACTGCATATTAAAGTCCACGTTTTTTGAGAAGGGAAACAAATTTGAGAAAATGCATATGATAGAGCATTTTTTTTGGAAAGGTGAAAGAAATTCCTGAAATTGCATATGATAGTCCACATTTTTGAAGAAAGGAAAGAAAATCCAGAAATTGCATATGATAGTCCACGTTTTTGGAAAAGGGGAAGAAATTTGTAGAAATTGCATATATTAGACCATGTTTTTTGAGAAGGGAAACCAATTCAAGAAATTGCATATGATAGTTCATGTTTTTGAAGAAAGGAAAGAAATTCCTGACATTGTATATGATAGTCCACGTTTTGTGAGAAGGGAAATAAATTCTAGAAATTGCATATGATAGTCCCCGTTTTTAGAGAAGGGATAGAAATTCCAGAATTTACATATAATAGTCCATGTTTTTGGAAAAGGGAAAGAAATTTGCAGAAATTGCATATGATAGACAACGTTTTTGAAGAAAGTAAAGAAATTCCTGAAATTGCATATGATAGTCCACGTTTTTGGAGAAGGGAAAGCAATTCAAGAAATTATATATGATAGTCCATATTTTGTCATAAGGGAAATAAATTCCAGAAATTGCATATGATAGTCCACGTTTTTAGAGAAGGGAAAGAAATTCCAGAATTTATATATAATAGTCCATGTTTTTGGAGAAGGGAAAGAAATTCTTGAAATTGTATATGATAGACCATATTTCTGAAGAAAGGTAAGAAATTCCTAAAATTGGATATGATAGTCTATGTTTTTTGAGATGGGAAATAAATTCCAGAAATTGCATATGATAGTCCATGTTTTTGTGAAGGGAAAGAATTTCTAAAAATTTCATATGATAGTCCATGTTTTTGAAGAAAGGAGAAAATTCCTGAAATTGTATATGATAGTCCACGTTATTGGAAAAGGGATATAAAATCCAAAAAGTGCATATGATAGTCTACGTTTTTAGAGAAGGTAAAGAAATTCCTGAAATTTAATATTAAAGTTCGAGTTTTTGGAGAAGGGAAAGATATTTCAGAAATTGCATATGATAGTCCGTATTTTTTTGAAAAGTGAAAGAAATTCCCGAAAGTGCTTATGATAGTCCACGTTTTCGAAGAAAGGAAAGATAATCCAGAAAATGCATATGATAGTCCACGTTTTTTGAGAAGGGAAAGAAATTCTTAAAATTGCATATGATAGTCCACGATTTTGGAAAAGGGAAAGAAATTTGTAGAAATTGCATATATAAGACCATGTTTTTTGAGAAGGGAAAGCAATTCAAAAATTGCATATGATAGTCCATGTTTTTGAAGAAAGGAAAAAAATTCCTGAAATTGTATATGATAATCCACGTATTGTGAGAAGGGAAATATATTCTAGGAATTGCATATGATAGTCCCCATTTTTAGAGAAGGGAAAGAAATTCCAGAATTTACATATAATAGTCCATGTTTTTGGAGAAGGGAAAGAAATTTGCAGAAATTGCCTATGATAGACAACGTTTTTGAAGAAAGTAAAGAAATTCGTGAAATTGTATATTATAGTCCATGTTTTTAGATAAGGGAAAGAAATTCCTGAAATTGCATATGATAGTCCACGTTTGTGGAGAAGGGAAAGCAATTCAAGAAATTATATATGATAGTCCATGTTTTGTGAGAAGGGATATAAATTCCAGAAATTGCATATGATAGTCCATGTTTTAAGAGAAGGGAAAAAAATTCAAGAATTTATATATAATAATCCATGTTTTTGGAGAAGCGAAAGAAATTCTTGAAATTGTATATGATAGACCATGTTTTTGAAGAAATGTAAGAAATTCCTAAAATTGGATATGAGAGTCTATGTTTTTTTAGATGAGAAATAAATTCCAGAAATTGCATATGATAGTCCATGTTTTTGAGAAGGGAAACAAATTCTAAAAATTGCATATGATAGTCCATGTTTTTGAAGAAAGGAGAAAAATTCCTAAAATTGTATATGATAGTCCACGTTATTGGAAAAGGGATATAAATTCCAAAAAGTGCATATGATAGTCTACGTTTTTAGAGAAGGTAAAGAAATTCCTGGAATTTAATATTAAAGTCCGAGTTTTTGGAGAAGGGAAAGAAATTTCAGATATTGCATATGATAGTCTGTGTTTTTTTGAAAAGTGAAAGAAATTCCCGAAATTGCTTATGATAGTCCACGTTTTCGAAGAAAGGAAAGAAAATCCAGAAAATGCATATAATAGTCCACGTTTTTTGAGAAGGGAAAGAAATTTTTGAAATTGCATATGATAGTTCACGATTTTGGAAAAGGGAAAGAAATTTGAAGAAATTGCATATATTAGACCATGTTTTTTGAGAAGGGAAAGAAATTCAAAAATTGCATATGATAGTCCATGTTTTTGAAGAGAGGAAAAAAATTCCTAAAATTGTATATGATAGTCCACGTTTTGTGAGAAGGGAAATAAATTCTAGAAATTGCATATGATAGTCCACGTTTTTTGAGAAGGGAAAGAAATTCCAGAATTTACATATAATAGTCCACATTTTTGAGAAGGGAAAGAAATTTCAAGAAATTGCATATGATAGACCATGTTTTTGAAGAAAGTAATGACATTCCTTAAAATGGATATGATAGTCAATGTTTTTTGAGAAGGGAAATAAATTCCAGAAGGGAAAGAAATTTGCTGAAATTGCATCTGATAGTCCACGTTTTTGAAGAAAGGAAAGAAATTCCAAAAATTGCGTATGATAGTCCACGTTTTTAGAGAAGGAAAAGAATTTCCAGAATTTACATACAATAGTCCACGTTTTTGGAAAAGGGAAAGAAATTTGCAGAAATTGCATATGATAGTCCACGTTTTTGAAGGAAGCAATGAAATTCCTGAAATTGTATATTATAGTCCGCGTTTTTAGAGAAGGGAAAGAAATTCCTGAAACTGCATATTAAAGTAAACATTTTCGGAGAAGGGAAAAAATTTCAGAAATTGCATATGATAGAGCATTTTTTTGGAAAAGTGAAAGAAATTCCCGAAATTGCATACGATAGTCCACGTTTTTGAAGAAAGGAAAGAAAATCCAGAAAATGCATATCATAGTCCACGTTTTTTGAGAAGGGAAAGAAATTCTTGAAATTGCATATGATAGTCCACGTTTTTGGAAAAGGGAAAGAAATTGCATATGAAAGAAATTCGATCATATGCAATTCCTGCAAATTTCTTTCCCTTCTCTAAAACCGTGGACTATCATATGCAATTTCTGGAATTTATTTCCCTTCTCACAAAACATGGACTATCTTATATAATTTCTTGAATTTCTTTCCCTTCTCTAAAAACGTAGACTATAATATACAATTTCATAAATTTCTTTACTTTCTTTAATAACGTTGTTTATCATATGCAGTTTCTGCAGATTTCTTTCCCTTCTCCAAAAACATGGACTATTATATGTATATTCTGGAATTTCTTTCCCTTATCTAAAAACGTGGACTATCATATGCAATTTCTAGAATTTATTTCCCTTCTCACAAAACATGGACTATCATATACAATTTCAGGAATTTTTTTCCTTTCTTCAAAAACATGGACTATCATATGCTATTTCTTGAATTTCTTTTCCTTCTCCAAGAACATGGTCTAGTATATGCAATTTCTACAAATTTCTTTCCGTTTTACAAAAACGTGGACTATCATATGCAATTTCAAGAATTTCTTTCCCTTCTCAAAAAACGTGGACTATCATATGCAATTTCTGGATTTTTTTTCCTTTCTTCAAAAAAAGTGGACTATCATACGCAATTTCGGGAATTTCTTTACCTTTTCCAAAAAATTGGGAATATCATATGCAATTTCTGATACTTCTTTCCCTTCTCCAAAAACATGGACTTTAATTTGCAATTTCAGGAATTTCTTTCCCTTCTCTAAAAACGTAGACTATCATATGAACTTTCTGGAACTTATTTCCCTTCTCCAATAACGTGGACTATCATATACAATTTCAGGAATTTTTCTCCTTTCTTCAAAAACATGGACTATTATATGCAATTTTTGGAATTTCTTTCCCTTCTCAAAAACATGGACTATCATATCAAATTTAACGAATTTCTTACCTTTCTTCTAAAAAGTGGTCTATTATATATAAATTCTAGAATTTCTTTCCCATCTCTAGAAACGTGGACTTTCATATACAATTTCTGGAATTTATTTCCCTTCTCACAAAACGTGGACTATCATATATAATTTCAAGAATTTTTTTCCTTTCTTCAAAAACATGGATTATCATATGCAATTTCTGGAACTTATTTCCCTTCTCAAAAAACATAGACTATCATATACAATTTCAGAAATTTCTTTCCTTTCTTCAAAAACATGGTCTATCATATGCAATTTCTACAAATTTATTTCCCTTCCCTAAAATTTGGACTATTATATGTAAATTCTGGAATTTCATTCCTTCTCTAAAAACGTGGACTATCATATGCAATTTCTAGAATTTATTTCCCTTCTCACAAAACATGGACTATCATATACAATTTCAGGAATTATTTTCCTTTCTTCAAAAACATGAACTATCATATGCAATTTCTTGAATTGCTTTTTCTTCTCCAAAAACATGGTCTAATATATGCAATTTCTACAAATTTCTTTCCCTTTTCCAAAAACTTGGACTATCATATGCAATTTCAAGAATTTCTATCTCTTCTCAAAAAACGTGGAATATCATATGCAATTTTGGGAATTTGTTTCACTTTTCCCAAAAAAATGGTCTATCATATGCAATTTCTGAAATTTCTTTCCCTTCTCCAAAAACGTGGACTTTAATATGCAATTTCAGGAATTTCTTTCCCTTCTCTAAAAACGTGAACTATAATATACAATTTCAGGAATTCCATTGCTTCCTTCAAAAACGTGGTCTATCATATGCAATTTCTGCAAATTTCTTTCCCTTCTCCAAAATTATGGACTATTGTATGTAAATTTTTGAATTTCTTTCCCTTCTCAAAAAACGTGGACTATCATATGCAATTTTTGGAATTTATTTCCTTTCTCCAAAAACATGGACCATCATATACAATTTCAGGAAATTTTCTCCTTTCTTCAAAAACATGGACTGTAATATTCAATTTTAGGAATTTCTTTCCTTTCATCAAAAACTTGGTCTATTCTCAAAAACGTGGACTATTATTTGTAAATTCTGGAATTTCTTTCCCTTCTCTAAAAATATGGACTATCATATGTAATTTCTAGAATTTATTTCCCATCTCACAAAACGTGGACTATCATATTCAATTTCAGAAAAAAATTTCCTTTCTTCAAAAACATGGACTATCTTATGCAATTTCTTGAATTTCTTTCCCTTCTCCAAAAACAGGGTCTAGTATATGCAATTTCTACAAATTTCTTTCCCTTTTCCGAAAACGTTGACTATCATATGCAATTTCAAGAATGTCTTTCCCTTCACAAAAAATGTGGACTATCATATGCAATTTCTAGATTTTTTTCCTTTCTTCAAACACGTGGACTATCATATGCAATTTCTGGAATTTCTTTCACTTTTCCAAAAAATATGGTCTATCATATGCAATTTCGGAAATTTCTTTCCCTTCTCCAAAAATATGGACTTTAATAGGCAATTTCAGGAATTTCTTTCCCTTCTCTAAAAACATAGACTATCATATGCACTTTCTGTAATTTATTTCCCTTCTCCTAAAACGTGGACTATCATATACAATTTTTGGAATTTCTTCCCTTCTCCAAAAACATGGTCTAGCATATGCAATTTCAGGTATTTTTTTCCCTGCTACAATTTCAGGAATTTTTTTTATTTCTTCAAAAACTTGGACTATCATATGCAATTTTTGCAAATTTCTTTCCCTTCTCCAAAAACGTGGTCTAGCATATGCAATTTCTGCAAATTTCTTTCCTTTTTCCAAAAACGTAATCTATCATATGCCATTTCTGGAATTTCTTTCCCTTTTCGAAAAATATGGTATATCTTATGCAATTTCTAAAATTTCTTTCCCTTCTCCAAAAACGTGGACTATCATATGCAATTTCTAGAATTTTTGTCCCTTCTCAAAAAACGTGGACTATCATATGCACTTTCTGGAATTTATTTCCCTTCTCCAAAAATGTGGACTATAATATTCAATTTCAGGAATTTCTTTCCCTACTCCAAAAACGTGGTCTATCATATGCAATTTCTGCAAATTTATTGTAATATCCCACAGTAATCCAAGCAATATTATATATATATATATATATATATATATATATATATATATATATATATATATATATATATATGAAGTGCCAAGAAGGAATTATAGATTTAATCCCTAATTTAAGAAGTGGTTAGTTGACATGGAATGAGGTTGGTTAGAAGCAAACCAAATGGCAAGGTGGTAATTTAGGCTTAGTTGAGGGGCACATTGGACCTTAACCATTACTTGCATGAGGACTTAAGGCATTGTTTGGTAGTAACTTTTCTAAATCAGAATTTATGAGGGAGAGAGCTTAGAAAGCATGGAGAGAAAGAAGAACTCAAGTTCATCATCTCCATTTTCGCAACTCTTGGTACAACTCCACTAAAACGGTAATATCTCTCTGCTCGTAACTCTCATCGTAACGATTATGGTCTCGTTGGAAAGCTAACGAAATTCTCTTTGATTTGCATATATGGTTCGCGTTCATAGCTTCTGTTTTGAAGGAGAAAATCAAGCTTGAAGTTGGGACATGCATGCTGAATGTGAAGAAGAGTGGGCTACGGGTTTGGTGAGCTTTAAGGGAAAGTTTGTGTCAAGTTAAGGGTACAATGGCTGCATGATCATCATCTCAACCTCCTTTTAGCAAGGTGAGTCCTTAGATAGTGACTTGGGGGTGTTGCATGTAATGGGGTTATGGTGAGATACACTTGATGCATGCTAGACTAGTTGGGGATATGAGTTCTTGATGATAAAACTATATTGCATGTTGATAGTATGTTTGTGTTCCATGTCAATTACTGCTAATAGCTGATATTACATGATTTGGACTCCTTTAGGACATTGAGATGTTTGGAATTGGTTTAGAATTTGACTTGATATAATATTGAGATGTTATAGGTGTTTGGATTGGAGTTGGAATTGGTTTGGAACCTTCAAAATGCAGAAAAATTGATTCTGCTACAGGGTATTCGGTTATGGGTCTTTGGGTAACCGATTACGCTGTTAAAAACGCAATTTTGGGCTGTTTTTAGTGCCAGTAATCGGTTACTGAGTTTGGGTAATCGGTTACCCTGAGCGAAATGGAAAAAAATAGGAAACTTCGGAAGTTCGTAACTTTTGCGTCGTAAGTCCGTTTCGCGCAAACTTTATATCGTTGGAAAGCTAGCGACGTGTACTTTCTTATAAAATTGGTCCCTAAACCAAAATGTTTGATTTAATAATATAAGAATCTTTCTTAGTGAGACTTGTCTATCGAGTATTTGTACATACTAATGTTTTATATGATCATGGATGTGTTGATTTTGGGCTGTTTTTAGTGCCAGTAATCGGTTACTGAGTTTGGGTAATCGGTTACCCTGAGCGAAATGGAAAAAAATAGGAAACTTCGGAAGTTCGTAACTTTTGCGTCGTAAGTCCGTTTCGCGCAAACTTTATATCGTTGGAAAGCTAGCGACGTGTACTTTCTTATAAAATTGGTCCCTAAACCAAAATGTTTGATTTAATAATATAAGAATCTTTCTTAGTGAGACTTGTCTATCGAGTATTTGTACATACTAATGTTTTATATGATCATGGATGTGTTGATTTTGTAACATGTGAATTATGCATAGTTAGGGTGAATTAATCTCATTATTCTTAATTGCTATGTTATGCTGAAATGCGAATGCTATATTGTTATGAGATATGAACATTCTATTAATGCCTGTTGTTTCGGTTAAACAATTGGGATTGTGTGCTTGCGTGTTTTAGCGCTTGATATGTGTGTGTGCTGAATCGAAGTAGACTAGGTACTAAGTTACGATTCGGACCGTGGGTCCTTGAGTTGTCCGTGGGACTGCCCTGATCATGGATCCCAGAGGCACATACCTGAACTACCGTTGCAGTGTGCTTGTGAGGGTCTGGAGGCATTTTACTCACTTGCTGTGTACACACTCTCGTGCTCAGTATGATGGCGCTATGCGGCTAAGCAATTTCTGCAAATTTCTTTCCCTTCTCTAAAAACGTCGATTATCGTATGTAAATTCTGGAATTTCTCTCCCTTCTCTAAAAATGTGGACTATCATATACAATTTCAGGAATTTTTTTCCTTTCTTTAAAAACATGGACTATCACATACAATTTTTGGAATTTCTTTCCCTTCTCCAAAAACATTGTCTAGCATACCTAATTTCTGCAAAAAAATTTCCCTTCTCCAAAAACGTGGTCTAGCATATGCAATTTCAGGAATTTTTTTCCCTTCTACAATTTCAGGAATTTTTTTTGTTTCTTCAAAAACATGGACTATCATATGCAATTTCTTTCCCTTCTCCAAAAATGTGGTCTAGAATATGCAGTTTATGCAAAATTCTTTCCCTTTTCCAGAAACATGCACTATCATATTCGATTTCTGGAATTTCTCTTCCTTTTTCAAAAAACATGGTCTATTATTTGCAATTTTTGCAAATTTCTTTCCTTTTTCCAAAAACGGGGACTATCATATGCAATTTCTGGAATTTCTTTCCCTTTTCCCATAAATATTGTCTATCTTATGCAATTTCTGAAATTTCTTTCCCTTCTCCAAAAACGTGGACTATCATATGCAATTTATGGAATTTCTTTCCCTTCTCTAAAAACATGGACTATCATATGCACTCTCTTGAATTTCTTTCCCTTCTCCAAAAACATGGTCTAGCATATGCAATTTCTACAAATTTCTTTCCCTTTTCCAAAAACGTGGACTATCATACACAATTTGTAGAATTTCATTCCCTTTTCCAAAAAATTTAGTCTATCATATGCAATTTCTGCAAATTTCTTTCCCTTCTCCAAAAAACATGGACAATCAGATGCACTTTCCGGAATTTTTGTCCCTTCTCTAAAAATGTGGCCTATCATATGCATTTTTTGAAATTTATGTCCCTTCTCCAAAAACGTGGACTATAATATCAGTTTCAGGAATTTCTTTCCTTTCTTCAAAAACATGGTCTATCATAAAAAAAATTTACAAAATTCTTTCCCTTATCCAAAAACCTGGACTATTGTATGCAAATTCTGGAATTCCTCCACCTTTTCTAAAAATGTGGACTATCATATGCAATTTCTGGAATTTATTTCCCTTCTCCAAAAACATGGACTATCATATACAATTTAAGGAATTTTTCTCCTTTCTTCAAAAACATGAACTATCATATGCAATTTTTGGAATTTCTTTCCCTTCTCCAAAAACTTGGTCTAGCATATGAAATTTCTACATATTTCTTTCCCTTTTCCAAAAATGTGTACTATCATATGCAATTTCTGAAATTTCATTCCCTTTTCCAAAAAATATGGTCTATCAATTGCAGTTTTTGGAACATCTTTCCCTTCTCTAAAAACGTTGACTATCATATGCTATTTCTAGAATTAATTTCCCTTCTCTTCAAGAATTTCTTTCCTTTCTACAAAACGTGGTATATCATATGCAATTTCTGCAAATTTCTTTCCCTTCTCTAAAAACGTGGACTATCATTTGCAATTTCTGAAATTTATTTCCCTTCTCACAAAACATAGACTATCATATACAGTTTCAGGAATTTCATTCTTTTCCCCAAAAACATTGACTATCATATGCAATTGTTTGAATTTCTTTCCCTTCTCCAAAAACAAGGTCTAGCATTTGCAGTTTCTGCAAATTTCTTTACCTTTTCCTAAAACGTTGACTATCATATGAAAATTTTAAAATTTCTTTCCCTTCTCTTAAAACGTGGACTATCATATGCAATTTCTACAATTTCTTTCCCTTTTCCCAAAAAATGGTCTATCATATGCAATTTCTAAATTTTTTTTCACTTATCGAAAAACATGGACTATAATATGCAATTTCTGGAATTTCTTTCCCTTTGCTAGAAACGTGGACTATCATATGCACCTTTTGGAATTTATATCCCTACTCCAAAAATGTGGACTATCATATACAATAACAGGAATTTCTTTTCTTCCTTCAAAAACGTGGTCTAGCATATGCAATTTCTGCAAATTTCTTCCCATTCTCCAAAAACGTGGACATTTGTATGTAAATTCTAGAATTTCTCTCCCTTCTCTAAAAACATGGACTATCATATGCAAATTCTGTAATTTATTTCCCTTCTCCAATAACATGGACTATCATATATAATTTCAGAATTTCTACCTTTCTTCAAAAACAAGGACTATCATATGCAATTTCTAGAATTTCTTTCCCTTCTCCAAGAACATGGCCTAGCATATGCAACTTCTGCAAAATTCTTTCCCTCTTCCAAAAACGTGGACTATCTTATGCAATTTCTTGAATTTCTTTCCCTTTTCCAAAAAAGTGGTCTAGCATATGAAGTTTCTGAAATTTCATACCCTTCTCCAAAAAAGTGGTCTAGCATATGCAGTTTTTGGAACTTCTTTCTCTTCTTCAAAAACGTGGAACATCATATAATATTTTAGGAATTTCATTCCTTTTTCCTAAAATGTGGTCTATCATATGCAATTTCTGCAATTTTCTTTCCCTTTTCCAAAAACATGGACTATTGTATGTAAATTATGGATTTTTTCTCCCTTCTCTAAAAACGTGGAATTTCATATGCAATTTTTGGAATTTATTTCCCTACGCCAAAAACGTGAACTGTCATATACAATTTCAGGAATTTCTTTCCTTTCTTCAAAAATGTGGTCCATCATATGCAATTTTTGCAACTTTCTTTCACTTCTCCAAAAATGTGGACTACTGTACGCAATTTCTGGAATTTATTTTCCTACTCTAACAACATGGACTATTGTATGTAAATTATGGAATTTTTCTCCCTTTTCTAAAAACGTGGACTATCATATACTTATTTAGGAATTTTTTTCCTTTCTTCAAAAACATGGACTATCATATGAAATTTATGGAATTTCTTTCCCTTCTCCAAAAATGTGGTCTAGCATATGCAAGTTTTGAAAATTTCTTTCCCTTTTCCAAAAATGTGGACTATCATATGCAATTTCTGTAATTTCTTTCCCTTTTCCAAAAAATATGGTCTATCATATGCGATTTTTGAAATTTATTTCCCTTCTCCAAAAAACGTGGACTATCATATGCAATTTATGGAACTTCTTCCCTTCTCTAAAAACGTGGACTATCATATGCAATTTTTTGAATTTATTTCACTTCTATTCAGGAATTTAACATGGTAAATCATATGCAATTTCTGTAAATCTCTTTCCCTTCTTCAAAAACATAATCTAGCATATGCAATTTCTGCATATTTCTTTCCCTTTTCCAAAAACGTGGACAATTATATACAATTTCTGGAATTTCTTTTCCTCTTCCAAAAAATATGGTCTATCATATGCAATTTCCAAAATTTCTTTCCCTTCTATAAAAACATGGACTATCATATGCAATTTCTTTCCCTTCTATAAAAAATATAGACTATCATATGTAATTTCATCAAATTTATTTCCCTTCTCCGAAAACATGGACTATTATATGTAAATTCTGAAATTTCTTTCCCTTCTCTAAAAACATGGTCTATCATATGCAATTTTTGAATTTCTTTCATTTATCCAAAAATGTGGTCTAGAATATGCAATTTCTGCAAATTTCTTTCCCTTTTCCAAAAACGTCGACTATCATATGCAATTTTTGGAATTTCTTTCCCTTCTCTATAAACGTGGACTATCATATGCAATTTCTGGAACTTTTTTCCTTTCTTCAGAAACGTGGACTATCATATGAAATTTCTGGAATTTCTTTCCCTTTTCCAAAAAAACGGTCTATCATGTAATACCCCGTATTAAATTAAATGCTCTAATGTTATTAACTGACACTGAGGTTTTATCAATTGGTACATTAGAGATACTTTTGGACATTAAGTTAGTAGTGTTAACTTAAAGATATTTTCTTATATCCTTTTCCTTCTATTTCTTCTAATTCTTGCATCAAACAAAGTTCTAGAGGGAGGAAGTAGAGAGAAGGAAGAGCAAGAGTAAAAGAGAAGAAAAGCTTGGATCTTCATCATTTCTCTACCGAATCGACTCATCTTCGACATCAACGACTCGTAATCGAGGTGGGTTCTAGTTAGAAACTTGTAGTTTTGATTTATGGATGAAAATCATAAGTTTTGCATTTGGGGTTTTTATAGAAAACCTAGGCTTTTGAATCAAATCTTGAATAATCATGGTTGAGTGTTATAAATCATAAGTATACTATAGATATGTTGTTTCTATACTTTAGTATGATCTGGAACAGGTTGGGATGTGGAAATGGTTGGATTGAACCATGGGAGAAGCAAGAAAACAGAACTGGAAATTCTGTTTTCGCGCGCTTCGCGGCGCGAAAGAGGGATGGTGGCGCGAACCTTGCAGATAAATTCTGGGGTTTTGGTTCTGCCATCAGTACGCGGCGCGTACGAGGGTTCGCGGCGCGAACACTCTGATAATTTTGTGAGGTTTGCTTCTGCCAGAGGGTTCGCGGCGCGACCTAGCTGTTGCGCGGCGCGAACTGAAGCTTTCTTAACCAAATTCTTTAGCTTAATGAGATAAACCGTTTAGACCATAACTTTTGAACCGTAACTCTGTTTTAATCACCGTTCGAAGTGGTAGGAAGCTAGAAGCGTGTACTTTCTAATAGTGTAGGTTTTGGGAAAAAGGGGAGAATTATTTAATCGAGAGTCGGGAAATTGCTTGATTACTTGGGTTGGGTTTCGTTCGGAATCATGAGAACGTGATGCTTTTGGTATGATGCTTGTGTACTCTATAATTGTTGGTTGAGTTCTATTGCAGGTGGATTGGTAAACCTTTGTTATATATATTTATATCAGAGAGGTTTGAATAACTTCATTGTTATGTGAATAAAGGTTAAGTGAGGAAACTAGGAATTGTTAGGTTATTTAGCTTAACAAAGAAACCTAGGATGAGACATTATATGGAACATACGGGTACTTGAATTTTCTGAGGAAAGGCTAACAGGCCTAGTGGTTTGCGTGAGCGATCACCATTGTATGATGTATTAATCGGAACCGTTGTATTTCTTTATTTTTCTTTTCAATGCTAACAGGCATTCTTCGTGCAGAGAGGCACTGTGCAGAGAGGCACTAATAACCTTGGCAGGTATGATTCCCACTTTTGTGTACGAATGGAACCTACGGGTAGAGACTTGTGATGGTGTACGGGCCATGTGAAGTGACGATTCATGGGGAAAGGCTCATGAGTCCGAATCCATTTCGTATGTCAAGATTTTCCAAAGGATCCATGACTCGTGCCACCTCCTAGACGTAGAAGGGGACGGGAATATAGGGATGCCATGGTATTGGTTTCCGATTAGTAATCTTGTGTTTGAGTTGTTGAACTCTAAGTATGATTCTATATAATGTTAGTGTGTGAACTCAAGGTCTAGTTCCTTGTTGTGACTTGAGATTTATAGGCTAGAACCCTTTAGAGCCGAGAGGACCCATAAGATAGGGAACTCACTGAGATATTTTATCTCACCCCATTATATATTGATTTCAGGTACTACAGGTTCCGCGAAGGGTAAGGAGAAAGCAGTTTGATTTCCTTATTATTATGCCTCTTTTGGATATGGCGAAGCTTCCGTTGTGGATTTCTTTTGTGATCATTGTTTGATCTAGTTCTTAGTATTTTCTTTTGGACATCTTGTATGTATTATGCCTTTTAGTAGAACTTTTGTGTTAGGGCATTGATATGTATAATGTGTTGACTAGGAACTTATAAGTATTTTCAGTACCAAATACTTGGATTCATGTATACCTATATGCTTTGATGTATGTATTTATATATGGGTGTTACAGTTGGTATCAGAGCAGGTCGTATCCTCGACCTAGCCATGAGATATTATAAGTGTTTGTTTCTGTCCAAGATGTGTTGTGTTCCCATGAGTTTTGTTGTGTTATGACTATGGTATTGAGCCTGATCAACTTAATCCCATTTTGATGACCTCCAGGAACATGGCGGACGGACGCAGGACTCGTGGTCGACCCCCCACACGACCTCCACAAGTGAATACACCAGATGGCGGTGCGAATGTTCCATGGCCCCAGTTCATGCAACAGATGCAACAGCAGCAGAATCAGTTCATGCTGCAGATGATGCAACAGATGAATGGCGGTCATAATGTTCCAGTGGTTGTGCCCGAAGCTGTAGGTGGGACTTATAGGGATTTCATTCGCATGAATCCTCCGGAATTTCATGGCGGACTAGATCCTATAAAGGCGCATGAGTGGGTGGCCAATGTAGAAGGAATCTTTGAGATCGTGCATTGTAGTGAAGAGGACAAGGTGGTGTTTGCTTCTCATTCGCTGAAAGGTCCAGCTATGAGGTGGTGGAAGGGTGCTTCTGCTTTGATGACTACTCAGGGAGTACCTAAGGAATGGGAAAGTTTCAAGACCACTTTTATGGAGAAATACTTTCCTAGTTCACTGAGGACTAAGAAGGAGTTGGAGTTCCAACAGTTAAGGCAGGACAATATGTCAGTGGCTACTTATGCTGAGAAGTTTGAAATTTTGGCTGCTTACTCTAGGCAGGCCGCGTATGCTCCTGATGAGGGTTGGAAGGTGGACCAGTTTCTGTTTGGTTTAAGGGCTGATATCTCACATAGTGTGTCCCAGAGGGAGTTCACTACTTATACGGAGTTGTTGCGACAATGTTATGTGGCTGAGACCAGTTTGAAGAAAGTTCAAGCTTAGGAAGATTTGAAGAAGAAGAATCAACATGAGAGGGGAAGGCCTAGCCAACAATTTCGACCTAGGCCACCAGCTTTCAAAGGGAAGCAAGTGCAAGGTTCTCGGTCTAGTGCACCTCCGGTGTGTCGTAGTTGTGGTAAGAATCACCTTGAAAGGTGTACCTTTGAAGGGGTGAAATGTTTTCATTGTCATCAAGAAGGGCATATGGCTAGGAATTGTCCTCAGAATAGGAATCAAGTACAAGGAAGGAGTACTGGTAGAGTTTACACCTTGGATGCTAAGAAGACCAAGAGTGATAACTCTTTGATTGCGGGTACGTGTTTCATTAATGGGCATTCTTGTTTTGTTCTATTTGATTGTGGAGCAACACACTCTTTTGTGTCATTGCAATGTATGAAGCGACTTGGGTTGCAAGCTACTCCTTTATTTCCTCCTATGGCGGTTACTACTGCTATGGATGAGATGGTCGAGACACCGTTGGTGTGTGAAAATTGTGTGTTATCTGTGGGTGGTAGGAATTTCCAGATTGATCTTGTTTGTTTACCACTTAAGAAGGTAGATGTTGTGTTGGGAATGGATTGGCTTTCTGCTAATTCGGTGTTCATTGGGTGTGAAGAGAAGTTAATCATTATTCCATCTGAAGAAGCTACTCCGAAGGATGTGTTGACTACTATACTAGAAGGTACGGTAGGTATGATTAATTTCTTGTTTGAGAAAGAGAAGTCTGTTCTGTTGGTTCTCACTGAGGAGACGGGTGACAAGTTAGAGGTTTCGCAAATTGCTGTTGTTAGAGAATTTCCTGATGTTTTTCCCGAGGATGTCACTTCTCTTCCTCCTGAAAGGGAAGTGGAATTCTCTATTGACCTGATACCGGGAACGACTCCTATATCCGTTTCTCCTTATCGGATGGCACCGCTTGAATTAAGAGAATTGAAGGGGCAATTGGAGGAGCTGATGGCTAAACATTTTGTGCGACCTAGTGTCTCACCATGGGGAGCTCCAGTGTTGTTAGTAAAGAAGAAGGATGGTGGGATGAGGCTATGTATTGATTACCGTCGGTTGAATAAGGCCACCATCAAGAACAAATACCCTTTGCCAAGGATAAACGACTTGTTAGATCAATTGAAAGGAGCCTGTGTGTTCTCGAAGATTGATTTGCGGTCAGGTTATCACCAAATCTGTGTGAAGAGCTCAGATGTGCCAAAGACTGCGTTTAGAACCCGTTATGGTCATTATGAATTCTTGATGATGCCTTTCGGTGTGACGAATGCTCCAGCTATTTTCATGGATTATATGAATCGGATATTCCAGCCTTACTTAGATCAATTTGTGGTAGTCTTTATTGATGACATTCTTATTTATTCTCGTACTCCACAAGAGCACGAAGAACACCTGAGAATTGTTCTGTCGGTATTGTTAGAAAATCAATTGTTTGCTAAGTTAAGCAAGTTTGAGTTTTGGATGACGGAGGTAAGATTTCTTGGTCATGTCATATCTCAAGGAGGTGTGGCAGTGGACCCGTCAAAAATTGAAGCGGTAATTAATTGGGAGAGACTGAGCAATGTCTCAGAAGTCCGAAGTTTCTTGGGCTTAGCCGGCTACTACAGAAGATTTATAAAAGGGTTTTCTCAATTGGCTTTACCAATGACTAGACTTACCCGAAAGGAGTGTCCTTATGATTGGGATTCGGGGTGTGAACAGAGTTTCATGGGCTTGAAGGAAAGATTGACGACTGCTCCTGTTTTAATCGTTCCTGATCCAAATAAGTCCTATGAAGTATTTTGCGATGCTTCTAATAAAGGATTAGGAGGAGTATTGATGCAAGATGGTCAGGTGGTAGCTTACACATCTCGACAGTTAAAGGTTCACGAAGAGAATTATCCAACTCATGATTTAGAATTGGCTGCGGTTGTTTTTACCCTAAAGGTGTGGCGTCAATACTTGTATGGAGTTCATTTTGAAATGTTCAGTGACCACAAGAGTTTAAAGTACCTATTCGATCAGAAGGAGTTGAACATGCGTCAGAGGCGGTGGATGGAATACTTGAAGGATTATGATTTTGACTTGAAGTACCATCCAGGCAAGGCAAATAAAGTGGCGGATGCCTTGAGTCGGAAGGTGTTAAAGAGGGCCGAATTAATGATGTTAGAGTATGCATTGTTGGAAAATTTTCGAGATCTCAACCTTCAATTTGTTTGGACCCAAAATGGAGTATTGATGGGAAACTTGAATGTTAATTCTATTTTGAGAAATGACATCCAACAAGCACAAGTGTCTGATACTAAGTTACAAGAGGTGTTGGTTCAACCAGGATTTACTCGAGCTATAGATGGAGTGATTATGTTTAATCAGAGGATTTGTGTTCCGGATGATGCGTTATTGAAAAGAAGGATTTTGGATGAAGCTCACAAGGGTGCTTTCACTATACATCCGGGTTCTTCAAAAATGTATCAAGATTTGAAAGGAGATTATTGGTGGTCCGGAATGAAAAGAGATGTCGCGGTGTAGGTATCGGAGTGTGCTGTATGCCAACAAGTAAAGATTGAACATCAAAGACCAGGTGGATTGTTACAACCACTAGAGATTCCAATATGGAAGTGGGATAGTATTTCAATTGATTTTGAGGTTAGTTTACCTCGTACTCAAGGTGGATATGATTCTATTTGGGTGATTGTAGATCGGTTGACGAAATCTGCACATTTCTTAGCCGTGAAGACTACTTACAAGGCAAGTCATCTTGCGCGGTTATTTGTCGCAGAGATTGTGAAGTTGCACGGTGTACCCTCTAGTATTGTGTCGGATAGAGATCCAAAGTTCACTTCGAGGTTTTGGAGAGCTTTTCAACAAGCGATGGGATTTAAATTATGTTTGAGCACGTCGAACCACCCTCAAACGGATGGTCAAACGGAGCGAACGATACAAACCTTGGAAGATATGTTAAGAGCTTGTGTGCTTGAAAGTAGAGGAAATTGGAAGGAGCTTTTACCATTGATTGAATTTGCATACAATAACAATTATCACGCGAGTATCGGTATGGCACCTTATGAGGCATTGTATGGGAGAAAATGTAGAACACCGTTGTGTTGGTCAGAAGTTGGTGAGGATAGAATTTTGGGACCCGAAATTATTCAAGAGACCACGGACAAGATTAGAATGATTCGTGAGAAGGTTAAGCAAGCACAAGATCGTCAGAAGAGTTATGCGGATAACTGTAGGAGGCCTTTGGAGTTTATGGAAGGTGACCATGTATTCTTGAAGGTTACTCCGAGATTGAGGTTGAAAGGACTGTTAAGATAGGGAACTCACTGAGATATTTTATCTCACCCCATTATATATTGATTTCAGGTACTACAGGTTCCGCAAAGGGTAAGGAGAAAGCAGTTTGATTTCCTTATTCTTATGCCTCTTTTGGATATGGCGAAGCTTCCGTTGTGGATTTCTTTTGTGATCATTGTTTGATCTAGTTCTTAGTATTTTCTTTTGGACATCTTGTATGTATTATGCCTTTTAGTAGAACTTTTGTGTTAGGGCATTGATATGTATAATGTGTTGACTAGGAACTTATAAGTATTTTCAGTACCAAATACTTGGATTCATGTATACCTATATGCTTTGATGTATGTATTTATATATGGGTGTTACATATCATATGCAATTTCTGAAATTAGTTTCCCTTCTCCAAAAACATGGGCTATAATAAGCAATTTCTAGAATTTATTTCCCTTCACTAAAAACGTGGACTATCATATGCACTTTTTGGAATTTATATCCCTTCTCCAAAAACGTGGACTATTATATACAATTACAGAACTTTTTTTCCTTTCTTCAAAAACATGAACTATCATATGCAATTTGTGGAACTTCTTTCCCTTCTCCAAAAACATGGTCTAGCCTATGCAATTTCTCCAAATTTCTTTCCCTTTTCCACAAACATGGACTATCATATGAAATTTCTAGAATTTCATTCCCTTCAAAAAATATGGTCTATCATATGCAGTTTCTGAAATTTCTTTGCCTTCTCCAAAAAATGTGGACTATCTTTTGTAATTTATGACATTTCTTTCCCTTCGCTAAAAACATGGACTATCATATGCAATTTCTAGAATTTATTTCCCTTCTCCAAAAAAGTGGACAATAATATACAACTTCGTGAATTTCTTTCCGTTCTTCAAAAACATAGTCTATCATATGCGATTTCTGCAAATTTCTTTCCTTTCTCAAAAAACATGGACTATTGTATGTAAATTCTGGAATTTCTCTCCCATCTCAAAAAACATGGACTATCATATGCAATTTCTGGAACTTATTTCCCTTTTCCAAAAACGTGGACTATCATATACAATTTCAGGAATTTTTCTCCTTTATTCAAAAACATGGACTATCATATGCAATTTCAGGAATTTCTTTCCCTTCTCCAAAAACATGGTCTAGCATATGATATTTCCGCAAATTTCTTTCCCTTTTCCAAAAACGTGGACTATCATATGCAAATTATGGAATTTCTTTCCCTTTTCCAAAAAATACGTTCTATCATATGGAATTTCCGAAATTTCTTTCCCTTCTCCAAAAACGTGGACTATCATACGCAATATCTGGAAATTCTTCCCCTTCTCTAAAAACATGGTCTATCATATGCAATTTCTGCAAATTTATTTCCCTTCTCTAGAAACGTGGACTATCGTATGCAATTTGTGTAATTTCTTTACCTTTTCCAAAAACATGACTTATCATTTGCAATTTCAGGAATTTCTTTTCCCTTCTCCAAAAACGTGGTCTTTCTTATGAAATTTCTAGAATTTTTCCCTTCTCCCAAAAGCGTGGTCTATCATATGCAATTTTTATAAATTTCTTTCCCTTTTCCAAAAACGTGGTCTATCATATGCATTTTCTAGAAATATATTTCGCTTCTCTAGAAACGTGGACTATCATCATATGCAATTTCTGGAATTTCTTTCCCTTCTCTAAATACATGGACTATCATATGCGATATCTGGAATATATTTCCATTCTTCAAAAAATGTTTTCTATCATATGCAGTTTCAAGACTATCATATGCAATTTCTCGAATTTTCTCCCTTCTCCAAAAACGTAGACTATCATATGCAATTTCTAGAATTTCTTTCCCTTTTCCAAAAAATATGGTGTATCATATGCAATTAATTTCTGAATTTTTTCCCCTCTCCAAAACCGTGGACAATCATATGCAACTTCTAAAAATATCTTTCCCTTCTCCAAAAAAATGTGGTCTGTCATACGCAATTTCTACAAATTTCTTTCTCTTCTCCAAAAACATGGACTATCATATGTAATTTCTGAAATTCTTTCCCTGTTCCAAAAAATATGGTATATCATATGCAATTTCTACAAATTTCTTTCCCTCGTCTAAAAACATGGACTATCATATACAACTTTTGGAATTTCTTTCCCTTCTCTAAAAACGTAGACTATCATATGCAATTTTTGGAATTTTTTTCCGTTCTTCAAAACTGTGGATTATCATATGCAATTTCTGGAATTTCTTTCCCTTCTCTAAAAACGTGGAATATCATATGCAGTTTTTGGAATTTATTTCCCTTCTCCAAAAACGTGGAATATTATATACAATTTCAGGAATTTCTTACCTATCTTAAAAAATAAGGTATATCATATGCAATTTCTGCAACTTTCTTTCCCTTGTCCAAAAACATGGACTATTGTATGTAAATTACGAAATTTTTCCCCCTTCTCTAAAAACGTGGACTATCATATGCAATTTCTAGAATTTATTTCCCTACTCTAAAAACATGGACTATTGTATGAAAATTATGGAATTTTTCTCCCTTCTCTAAAAACGTGGACTAATATATAAATTTCAAGAATTTTTTTCCTTTCTTCAAAAACATGGACTATCATATGCAATTTATGGAATTTCTTTCCCTTCTCCAAAAATGTGGTCTAGCATATACAATTTCTGCAAATTTCTTTCCCTTTTCCAAAAAGGAGGACTATCATATATAATTTCTAGAATTTTTCCCTTCTCCAAAAACATGAGTTATCATATGCAATATCAGGATTTTCTTTTCTCTTCTCCAAAAACGTGGTCTTTCTTATGCAATTTCTAGAATTTTTCCTTTCTCCCAAAAGCGTGGTCTATCAAATTTCTTTCCCTTTTCCAAAAACGTGGTCTATCATATGCATTTTATAGAAATATCTTTCCCTTCACTAAAAACGTGGTCTATCATATGCAATTTTTACAAATTTCTTTCCCTTTCTTCAAAAACATGGACTATAATATGCAATTTTTGGAATTTCTTTCCCTTCTCTAGAAACGTGGACTATCATATGCATCTTTTAGAATTTATATCCCTACTCCAAAAACGTGGACTATCATATACAATTACAGGAATTTATTTCCTTCCTTCAAAAATGTGGTCTATCATATGCAATTTTTGAAAATTTCTTTCGCTTCCCCAAAAACGTGGACAATTGTATGTAAATTCTAGAATTTCTCTCCCTTCTCTAAAAACGTGGACTATCATATGCAAATTCTGGAATTTATTTCCCTTCTCCTAAAACATGGAATATCATATACAATTTCAGAATTTTTTCCTTTCTTCAAAAACATGGAGTATCATATGCAATTTCTGGAATTTCTTTCCCTTCTCCAAAAATGTGGTCTAGCATATGCAACTTCTGCAAATTTCTATCCCTTTTCCAAAAACGTGGACTATCTTATGCAATTTCTACAATTCTATTTTCCCCTCTCCAAAAAATAAGGTCTATCCTATGAAGTTCCTGATATTTCTTTCCATTCTCCAAAAACGTGGACTATCAATTACAATTATAGGAATTTCTTTCCTTCCTTCAAAAATGTGGTCTATTATATGCAATTTCTCTAAATTTCAAGAAATTGCATATGATAGTCTACATTTTTATTGTATGTAAATTATTGAATTTTTCTCCCTTCTCTAAAAACATGGACTATCAAATGTAATTTCTTTCCATACTCAAAAAACGTGAACTATCATATACAATTTCAGAAATTTTTTTCCTTTCTTCAAAAACATGGACTATCATATGCAATTTATGGAATTTCTTTCCCTTCTCCAAAAATGTGTTCTATCATATGCAATTTCTGCAACTTCTTTCCCTACTATAAAAATGTAGACTATCATATGCAATTTCTTGAATTTATTTCCCTTCTCTTCAGGAATTTCTTTCCTTTCTTCAAAAACCTGGTATATCATTTGCAACTTCTGAAAAAAATTTCCCTTCTCCATAAACGTGCACTATTAGTTGTAAATTATAGAATTTCTTTCCCTTCTCTAAAAATGTGGACTAAGATTTGCAATTTCTGGAATTTATTTCCCTTCTCCAAAAATGAGGACTATCATATAAAATTTCAGAAATTTCTTTTCTTTCTTCAAAAACGTGTATTATAATATGCAATTTAAAAAATTTCTCTCCCTTCATCAAAAACATGGTCTAGCATATGAAATTTCTGAAAATTTCTTTCCCTTTTCCAAAAACGAGGACTATCATATACAATTTCTAGAATTTATTTTCCTTTTCCAAAAAATATGGTCTATCAGATTCAATTTCAGAATTTTCTTTCCCTTCTCCAAAAACATGGATTATCATATGCAATTTCTTGAATTTCTTTCCCTTCTCTAAAAACATGGACTATAATATGCAATTTCGGGAATTTATTTCCCTTCTCAAAAAACATAAACTAGCATATACAATTTTAGGAATTTCTTTCCTTTCTTCAAAAACATGGTCTATCATATGCAATTTCTGCAAATTTCTTTCCCTTCACTAAGAACGTGGACTATCATATGCAATTTTTGGAATTTCTTTCCCTTCTCTCTAAACGTGGAGTATCATATGCAATTTTTGGAAATTTTTTCCTTTCTTCAAAAATTTGGACTATCATATGCCATTTTTGGAATTTCTTTTCCTTCTCTAGAAATGTGGACTATCATATGCACCTTTTGGAATTTATATCCCTTCTCCAAATACGTGGAATATCATATACAGTTACAAGAATTTCTTTTCTTCCTTCAAAAATGTGGTCTATCATATGCAATTTCAACAAATTTCTTTCCCTTCTTCAAAAACGTGGACAGTTGTATGTAAATTTTGGAATTTATTTCCCTTCTCTAAAAATGTGGACTATCATATGCCTTTCTAGAATTTATTTCCCTTCTTCAAAAACGTGGACTATAAAAT
Source organism: Vicia villosa (assembly GCF_029867415.1). Classification (NCBI taxonomy): domain Eukaryota; kingdom Viridiplantae; phylum Streptophyta; class Magnoliopsida; order Fabales; family Fabaceae; genus Vicia; species Vicia villosa. Next base: position 23,444,880 of record NC_081183.1, on the reverse strand, counting down.
AGAACTTCAGAAATTTTTTTCCTTTCTTCAAAAACGTAGTCTACCATATGCAAATTCTGCAAATTTCTTTCCTTTCTCCAAAAACTTGGACTATTGTATGTAAATTCTGGAATTTCTCTTCCTTCTCTAAAAACGTGGACTATCATATGCAATTTCTGCAAATTTCTTTCCCTTTTCAAAAAATATGGACTATCATATGCAATTTTGGAAATTTCTTTCCCTTTTCCAAAAAACGTTGACAATCATATGCAGTTTTTGGAACTGCTTTTCCTTCTGAAATTGTGGACTATTGTATGTAAATTATGGAATTTTTCTCCCTTCTATAACACCCATATATAAATACATACATCAAAGCATATACGTATACATGAATCCAAGTATTTGGTACTGAAAATACTTATAAGTTCCTAGTCAACACATTATACATATTAGTGCCCAAAATACAAAAGTTCTAACAATGGCATAATACATACAAGATGTTCAAAACAAAATACTAAGAACTAGATCAACAATGATCACAAAAGAAAGTCCACAACGGAAGCTTCGCCATATCCAAAAGAAACATAAGGAATAAGGAATCAAATTGCTTTCTCCTTACCCTTCACGGAACCTGTAGGACCTGAAATCAATATATAATGGGGTGAGATACAAAATCTCAGTGAGTTCCCTATCTTATGGATCCTCTCGGCTTTACAAGGTTCTAGCCTATCAATATCAAGTCACAACAAGGAACTAGACCTTGAGTTCACACACTAACATTATATGGAATCATACATAGAGTTCAACAACTCAAACACAATATTACTAATCGGAAAACCGTTACCAAGGTATCCCTCTATTCCCTTCTCCTTCTACGTCTAGGAGGTGGCACGAGTCATGGATCCTTTGGGAAATCTTGACATACGAAATGGATTCGGACTCATGAGCCTTCCCTCATGAATCGTCACTTCACATGGCCCGTACACCATCACAAGTCTCTACCCTGTTGGGTTCCATTCGTACAAAAAAGCGGGAATTAAACCTGCCAAGACTATTAGTGCCTCTTTCCATAGTGCCTCTCTGCACATAGAATGCCTGTTAGCATTCAAAAGAAAAAGAAATAAACAAAAACAATGGTTCCGATTAGTACATCATACAATGGTGATTGCTCACGCAAATCACTTGGCCTGTTAGCCCTTCTCTAGGCCTGTTAGCCTTTTCTCATAAAATTCTAATTAAACGTATGTTCCATATAATGTCTCATCCTAGGTTTTCTTTGTTAAGTTACACATACCTAACAAATCCTAGTTTTCATCACTTATTCTTTACTCACATAACAATGAAGTTATCCAAACCTCTTTGATATAAACATATATAACAAAGGTATACCAATCCACCTGCAATAGAACTCAACCAAACAATTATCATCATTGTCTGTAAAAATGGCAATTTATCACAATTATAGAGTACATATTCGTCATACCAAAGGCATACCGTTCACATGGTTCCGAATGATAAATAACCCAAGTAATCAAGCAAACTACCGATTCTCGAATAAATAATTCTCCTTTTGATCCCAAAACCTACACTACTAGAAAGTACACGCTTCTAGCTTCCTAACACTTCGAACGGTGATTAAAACAGAGTTTTGGTTCAAAAGTTATGATCGAAACGGTTTATCTCATTAAACTAAAGAATTGGTTAAGAAAGCTTCAGTTCGCGCCGCGCAACAGCTAGGTCGCGCCGCTGTAATACCCGGTATTATATTTATTCAGTTACTAATTCTAAATTAAATTGAGATAAGTAATGGATAAATATGATACACATTCTTACTAATAGGTTTATCAAATTAAACCATGTCAATTAGTGAGAGTGAGGGTATTATGGACACTTCCACTTAAATAAAGAATTAGGGACATGTTTGGTTAATCATCCTTTTCTTCTAAAAACCAGAATTCTGATTTGGTAGAGAGAAAGAGAGGAGAACGTGGGAAGAGAGGAAGAGAAGAGGAAGTCTCAAACTTGGTTCCCTTGATCAACCTTGCATGCAGCTATTTCTGCCCCAAATCTTGCTCTTTCCATCATCTTCATCTTGTTTCAGCCCTGTTATCATCATCTTCTTCACTCTTAAGGTGAGTTCATAGTTAGTGAACTTGGGACTTGCATGTGAGGGTTTCTGATTGGGGTTTTGGGAATGTGAGTAATACATGAATTATATGCTAATCTTTATAGTCCTGATCAAATCCTTATCTACTGCTGATTCTAATTGTGCTTGTTCACTATAAATTCGTTGGAACTGAGTTGAAAGTGTAGGGGTTTTGTTTTAGAGCTTTAGGACTGATATAGAACCCTTAGAAATGCAGAAAAACGATTCTGGTTCAGTGTAACCGGTTACGGGTTTTGGTGTAACCGGTTACGCTGTTGAAAATCAGACAATCTGGGCATTTTGCGTGACCGTAACCGGTTACGGGTCCTGGTGTAACCGGTTACACTGGGCGCAGGGGGAAAAATTCAGTAACTTGGAAAATTCATATCTCCCGTTTCGTACGTCCGATTGACGCGTACTATATACCGTTAGAAAGCTAATTAAATATACTATCTAGGAAAATTAGTCCCGGTGTTTGAATATTATTATTCGGCATATCAGATGTATCTTTAGTAAAAAGCGACATGAATAGTGTTTGGATAATATGCTGTTATAATGAATTTTCATCTTCAAATACTATGTTATATTATTACATGCTATGCTGAATGTATGAAACTCCGTCGTTTTGGTTGAACGATCGGACTGCTTGACTTGATTGTGACCTTGACTTTATGTCATATTTTGTATGCTTGAATCGAAGTGGCCGGTAGGCTAGATTGGGATATACCTCTTACTATGAAGTCAAGGTATTTTCCCGGACCATGTAGTCCAATGGAATAACCCGTTCATGTGTATTGTTCGATATGGTGTGCATCTGAGCTACCGTTGCAGTGTGCTCGGTAAGGTGGGGTCATGCGGCCAAGTAGGCTAATGCATGATGAGTTAACTCACCTCTAGTATAGTCACGTAGACTAATGCTAGGCTTTCGCCCGATGGGCTCAGGCGTCAAGGTGGCGGTTTGTACTCGGTGTGACTCACTAGCGTGAAGGAGGTTAACGGGATAATGACGCCAATTAGGCCAGGTCATGGTACGGCCATTTAGGCTTGTGGACTCGTTTAACCACCCTGCAGTGTGCTTGTACAAGTCCCTTGACAAATAGGCAGGAGGTTACTCATCGAGGATGCATTTATTCCATAATCCTAGCCGGGGTTATTTACACTTCTGGATTCCCCGTAAGTGGATGCGGGTTTGCATACTTGTTTGTTATATATATATATATCTGCAATAGTCGTCCAATGGAGGATGATCCTTTGTTTTTCTCCGTACTTGTACCGGATGTGAGGATGAACCCCGAATCCATGGTGGATTCGTGTATTATTGTATGTTCCCTTTAGACCCGAGTGGACTAATAGGATAGGCGGACTCACTGAGATTTAGTAATCTCATCCCATTCCAATTACTTATTTTTCAGGTGGTTCGAGGCAAGATCGCGGTAAGGGAAAGATGGATTAGATCTCTTGGCGATGCTTGGACATTTCTTCTAGCTCATATTGTGCTTACTAGTTTATGTGTTTTGGATATGTACCGTTCTGATGTATTTGTATTTTGGCCATGATACATTCGGCTTTTGTACTCGTGTACTTCTACTTTCCGCTGCAAAACTTTATGTATTTTGTTGTCTTATGAACCATTTATAATACTTTATGCATATTATTCTAGACAAATATGTGTGGGGTGTTACAGTTGGTATCAGAGCAGGTCGATTCTCGACTTTGCTAAGACACATCATAATGCAGCACAATTCTGCCTCATATGTGTATAATCAGTGTGATTCCTTATGTCTTATTTATGGCATTGAGTCTGATCAGCTTGATTCCATGCGTAGGACAGACAGGGAGATGGCTGAGCAACGCAGAGGTCCCGGAAGGCCCAGAACTAGGCATGTGGAGCCCGAGCAAGAGGCCGGAGGTGCAGGCGTGCCATGGCAACAGATGATGCAGCAGATGATGCAGCAGAACCAGATGATGGCTCAAATGATGCAAGGCATGCAGGGACAACAACCTCCTACTCAAGCTCCTGTTCCTCAAACTGCGACTGGACCTGATTTTCGTGCCTTCTTCAGGATGGATCCTCCAGAGTTTGTTGGCGGACTTGATTCACTCTTGGCTCATGACTGGTTAGCTGGAATGGAGAGGGTGTTTCAAGCTATTCAGTGTACTGAAGAAGAGAAGGTGATCTTTGCTACTCAGAAGATGAAGGGACCAGCTCTTAGGTGGTGGAACACTGCATCTACTTACTTCACCACTCAAGAGATTCCTAAGGATTGGCAACACTTTAAAGTGGCATTCTTAGAGAAGTATTTCCCTAATAGTGTAAGGACCCAGAAGGAGAGAGAATTCCAGAACTTCAAGCAAGGTGACATGTCTGTTTCAGAATATGCAGAGAAGTTTGAGGACTTGGCAGACTATTCCAGACAGGCTGTTTATGCTCCAGATGAACTATGGAAGATTGATCAGTTTATGATGGGTTTGAGGGCCGACATTGCTCATAGTGTTTCCCAAAGAGAGTTCACCACTTATGCTGAATGTCTAAGGCAATGCTATGTTGCTGAAAATAGTCTGAAGAGGGTTCAAGAAGAGAGGAACCAGAACAGGGCTAATTTCAGAGAGCAAGGAAGGTCTACCCAACACTTGAGGCCCCGTAATCCTCCACCAAAGAGGAAGCAGGTTTATGGTGATCAGTCGACTCAACCGCCACAATGCCACAAGTGTGGAAGGAAGCATGCCGGGGAGTGCAAGTTGGTGCCTGTGACTTGTTATAGATGCGGCGAGCAGGGCCACATAGCTCCACGGTGTCCACAAAGGAGGATTCCGGAGAAGACTGCGGGTCGTGTTTACACCATGGATTCGAGAAAGGCCAAGGGAAACAACAATCTCATCGCGGGTACGTGTTATGTTAACAATCAACCTTTATGTGTTTTAGTTGATTGTGGAGCCACTCATTCCTTTGTCTCTTCTGAGTGTGTTTGCCGACTTGGTTTGGAAGCTACTCCATTACCCAGTCCTATGATTATTTCTTCGGCGACGGATGATACCGTGGAAGCTCGACTAATTTGTAAAGGTTGTTCAGTGTCCTTTAATGGTCGTGACTTTCCGATTGATCTAATTTGTTTACCCCTCAAAAAGCTTGATGTTATTCTAGGGATGGATTGGTTGTCTCTTAACTCGGTATACATTGGTTGCAAAGAGAAGGCCATATTCATTCCTGCTGAAGAGACTTCTTCTGATGATGCAATTACCAAGTTGATAGAAGGTACAATCAGCACGGTTAATTATCTCTGTTCTCAAGAAAGATCCTTTCTTTTAGTTCTTTCCAAGGAGTCTTCTGTGAGAGTTGAATTTTCGGAGATTCCGGTGGTGTGCGAATTTTCTGATGTTTTTCCTGAGGATATCACTTCCCTTCCTCCGGAAAGGGAAGCAGAATTCTCAATTGATCTTGTTCCGGGGACAGCCCCAGTTTCCATCACTCCATATAGGATGTCTCCTATTGAACTCAGAGAACTGAAGCGCCAATTGGAAGAACTTCTTGCCAAGCATTTCATTCAACCCAGTGTTTCTCCATGGGGAGCTCCTGTTCTTTTGGTGAAAAAGAAAGACGGAAGTATGCGCTTGTGCATTGATTACCGTCAGCTGAACAAAGTCACTATAAAGAACAAATATCCTTTACCACGGATCGATGACCTTCTAGATCAATTGAAAGGAGCCAGTGTGTTCTCGAAGATTGATCTTAGATCAGGATACCATCAAATCCGAGTGAAGAGCTCAGATGTACCTAAGACTGCCTTCAGGACTCGATATGGTCACTACGAGTTTTTAGTTATGCCTTTTGGTGTGACTAATGCTCCGGCAGTTTTCATGGATTACATGAATCGAATCTTTCAACCATATTTGGACCAGTTTGTGGTGATTTTCATCGATGATATTCTTGTGTATTCTCGTACTCCTGAAGATCATGAAGAGCACTTGCGGATTGTGTTATCTACTCTTCGAGAGAAACAGTTGTATGCCAAATTCAGTAAGTGTGAGTTTTGGCTATCCGAAGTAAGTTTTCTTGGTCACGTTATCTCAGGAGGAGGCGTAGCAGTGGATCCTTCTAAAGTAGAAGCAGTAGTGAATTGGGAGAGGCCGAAGAGTGTGACTGAAGTCAGAAGCTTCCTAGGCTTGGCGGGTTATTACCGAAGATTTATTATGGGGTTTGCTAAGTTAGCCTTACCTTTGACAAAGCTTACACGTAAGGAGGTTGCTTTTGAATGGGATTCCGAGTGTGAGCAGAGTTTCCAGAAACTTAAGAAGAAGTTGACTACCGCACCAGTGTTAGTGATTCCGGATCCAAACCGATCTTATGAGGTGTTCTGTGACGCTTCTAAGAAAGGTTTGGGAGGAGTTTTGATGCAAGATGGTCAGGTGGTAGCTTATGCGTCTCGACAGTTGAGACCTCATGAAGAGAATTACCCGACCCATGATCTTGAACTTGCTGCAATAGTCTTTGCACTCAAGGTGTGGCGACATTACCTATATGGCGTTCACTTTGAGATGTTCAGTGATCATAAGAGCTTGAGATATCTCTTTGACCAGAAAGAGTTGAATATGCGACAAAGGAGATGGATGGAGTACCTAAAGGATTATGACTTTGAATTGAAGTACCACCCAGGAAAGGCCAACAAAGTGGCAGATGCATTAAGTAGGAAGGAATTTCGAATTGCTGAGTTGATGATGTTAGAGTATGACTTATTGGAGAAATTTCGAAATCTTAACCTTCAGTTTGAATGGACACCCAAGGGCGTGTTAATCAGTAATTTGAGCATCCAGAATGGGTTGAGAGAGAGAATTCGGATATCCCAAGGGTATGATGAGCAATTGCAAGCGAGCAAAAATATGTCTGATTTTGTGAGGGCACCTGATGGGGTAATCTTATTTCAGCAACGGGTGTGTGTACCGAATGATTCGGAGTTAAAGCGTCTGATTCTGGATGAAGCACACAAGAGTAGGTTTTCTATTCATCCTGGGTCAACCAAAATGTATCAAGACTTGAAAAAGGACTTTTGGTGGCCAGGTATGAAGAAGGAGATTGCAGAGTATGTAGCACAGTGTCCCATTTGTCAACAAGTTAAGATTGAGCATCAGAGACCAGGAGGAATGTTGCAGCCACTGGAGATACCAATGTGGAAATGGGATTCTATCTCTATGGATTTCATTGTGGGATTACCTCGTGCTCGAAGCAGACATGATTCTATATGGGTAATAGTGGATAGGTTGACCAAATCTGCTCACTTTTTACCTGTAAAGACCACGCACAAGGTGATTCATCTCGCAAGACTTTTCATAGCGGAGATTGTCCGATTGCATGGTGTGCCATCCAGTATAGTGTCCGATCGGGATCCAAAATTCACTTCGAGATTTTGGAAGGTGTTTCATAAGGAATTGGGGACTAGACTGGATATGAGCACGTCTAACCACCCTCAGTCCGATGGGCAGACGGAGAGGACGATCCAGACGATTGAAGATATGCTGAGAGCTTGTATTTTAGAAGAAGGTGGGAGTTGGAAAGATCATTTGCCATTGATAGAGTTCGCATACAATAACAGTTACCATGCTAGTTTGGGTATGGCTCCTTATGAGGCTTTATATGGGAGAAAATGTCGATCACCGCTATGTTGGGCCGAAGTAGGGGAGAAAAGTATTCTTGGACCGGAGATTATACAAGAAACTACCGAGAAGGTTAAGATGATCCAAAGTAACCTTAAGAAAGCTCAAGACCGGCAGAAGAATTATGCGGACAAGCGAAGGAGACCGTTAGAATTTGAAGTTGGTGATCATGTGTATTTGAAGGTCACTCCAAGGTTGAGGTTGGGAGGACAGTTCAAAACACGAAAGCTCGGTCCGAGGTATGTAGGACCATATCAGATTATGAGTCGGGTAGGTGAAGTGGCTTATCAGTTGGCATTGCCACCTTCACTATCCGGGCTGCATGACGTATTCAACGTATCTCAGCTCCGAAAGTTCGTGCCTGACACCTTCCACCCAATTCTTCCGGATTTTGTTGAAGTAGAACCGGATCTTTCCTATGATCCTCAACCTTACCGTATCCTGGAGCGTGCAAGCAAGTCTCTACGGAATAAGGAGATACCTATCGTAAAAGTGATGTGGGATGAGACGCGTCCTGAGGAAGCTACTTGGGAGCTTGAATCCGAGATGCGGGAATCCTACCCTCACTTGTTTTGGTAAGTTTTCTTCGAATTCGAGGACGAATTCTATTTAAGGGGGGGAGAATGTAATACCCGGTATTATATTTATTCAGTTACTAATTCTAAATTAAATTGAGATAAGTAATGGATAAATATGATACACATTCTTACTAATAGGTTTATCAAATTAAACCATGTCAATTAGTGAGAGTGAGGGTATTATGGACACTTCCACTTAAATAAAGAATTAGGGACATGTTTGGTTAATCATCCTTTTCTTCTAAAAACCAGAATTCTGATTTGGTAGAGAGAAAGAGAGGAGAACGTGGGAATAGAGGAAGAGAAGAGGAAGTCTCAAACTTGGTTCCCTTGATCAACCTTGCATGCAGCTATTTCTGCCCCAAATCTTGCTCTTTCCATCATCTTCATCTTGTTTCAGCCCTGTTATCATCATCTTCTTCACTCTTAAGGTGAGTTCATAGTTAGTGAACTTGGGACTTGCATGTGAGGGTTTCTGATTGGGGTTTTGGGAATGTGAGTAATACATGAATTATATGCTAATCTTTATAGTCCTGATCAAATCCTTATCTACTGCTGATTCTAATTGTGCTTGTTCACTATAAATTCGTTGGAACTGAGTTGAAAGTGTAGGGGTTTTGTTTTAGAGCTTTAGGACTGATATAGAACCCTTAGAAATGCAGAAAAACGATTCTGGTTCAGTGTAACCGGTTACGGGTTTTGGTGTAACCGGTTACGCTGTTGAAAATCAGACAATCTGGGCATTTTGCGTGACCGTAACCGGTTACGGGTCCTGGTGTAACCGGTTACACTGGGCGCAGGGGGAAAAATTCAGTAACTTGGAAAATTCATATCTCCCGTTTCGTACGTCCGATTGACGCGTACTATATACCGTTAGAAAGCTAATTAAATATACTATCTAGGAAAATTAGTCCCGGTGTTTGAATATTATTATTCGGCATATCAGATGTATCTTTAGTAAAAAGCGACATGAATAGTGTTTGGATAATATGCTGTTATAATGAATTTTCATCTTCAAATACTATGTTATATTATTACATGCTATGCTGAATGTATGAAACTCCGTCGTTTTGGTTGAACGATCGGACTGCTTGACTTGATTGTGACCTTGACTTTATGTCATATTTTGTATGCTTGAATCGAAGTGGCCGGTAGGCTAGATTGGGATATACCTCTTACTATGAAGTCAAGGTATTTTCCCGGACCATGTAGTCCAATGGAATAACCCGTTCATGTGTATTGTTCGATATGGTGTGCATCTGAGCTACCGTTGCAGTGTGCTCGGTAAGGTGGGGTCATGCGGCCAAGTAGGCTAATGCATGATGAGTTAACTCACCTCTAGTATAGTCACGTAGACTAATGCTAGGCTTTCGCCCGATGGGCTCAGGCGTCAAGGTGGCGGTTTGTACTCGGTGTGACTCACTAGCGTGAAGGAGGTTAACGGGATAATGACGCCAATTAGGCCAGGTCATGGTACGGCCATTTAGGCTTGTGGACTCGTTTAACCACCCTGCAGTGTGCTTGTACAAGTCCCTTGACAAATAGGCAGGAGGTTACTCATCGAGGATGCATTTATTCCATAATCCTAGCCGGGGTTATTTACACTTCTGGATTCCCCGTAAGTGGATGCGGGTTTGCATACTTGTTTGTTATATATATATATATCTGCAATAGTCGTCCAATGGAGGATGATCCTTTGTTTTTCTCCGTACTTGTACCGGATGTGAGGATGAACCCCGAATCCATGGTGGATTCGTGTATTATTGTATGTTCCCTTTAGACCCGAGTGGACTAATAGGATAGGCGGACTCACTGAGATTTAGTAATCTCATCCCATTCCAATTACTTATTTTTCAGGTGGTTCGAGGCAAGATCGCGGTAAGGGAAAGATGGATTAGATCTCTTGGCGATGCTTGGACATTTCTTCTAGCTCATATTGTGCTTACTAGTTTATGTGTTTTGGATATGTACCGTTCTGATGTATTTGTATTTTGGCCATGATACATTCGGCTTTTGTACTCGTGTACTTCTACTTTCCGCTGCAAAACTTTATGTATTTTGTTGTCTTATGAACCATTTATAATACTTTATGCATATTATTCTAGACAAATATGTGTGGGGTGTTACAGCCGCGAACCCTCTGGCAGTAGCAAACCTCACCTAAATCTCATGGTATTCGCGCCGCGAACCCTTGTACGCGCCGCGTACTGATGGCAGAACCAAACCTCAGAATTATCTGCAAGGTTCGCGCCGCCACCCCTTTGTTCGCGCCGCGAAGCGCGCGAAAACAGAATTTCCAGATCTGGTTTTTTGTTCAACAAAGACTAAATCGAACCATCTCCATACTCAAACCTGTTCCAGATTCATACTAAAGCATAGGACAACATAACCATGATATCCCTATTGTTTACAACTCATATCCATGAACATCCAAGGTTTAATTCACAAACCTAGGTTTTTCTATAGAAAACCCCCAAATGCAAACTATGATTTTCATCCATAAATCAAAAGTTATAAGTTTCTAACTAGAACCCACCTCGATTACGAGTCGTTGATGTCGAAGATGAGTCAATTCGGCGGAGAAATGATGAAGATCCAAGCCTTTTCCTCTTTTCTCCTCTTGCTCTTCCTTCTCTCTACTTCTTCTCTCTATCTTTCTCTTCTTGTTGCAAATGAAGAAGAAAAGCAAAAAAATAAAATGATATAAGAAAATATCTTAAGTTACACTACTAACTAAATGTCCAAAAGTATCTCTCATATACCAATTTATAAAACCTCGGTGTCAGCTAATAAAATTAGAGCATTTAATTTAATACGGGGTATTACATCCTCCCCCCCTTAAATAGAAATTCTTCCTCGAATTTAAGAATTACCTGAAAAGGTGAGGGTAAGCATCCCGCATTTCCAATTCAAGTTCCCATGTAGCATCACCCGGATGCGTCACATCCCACTGAACCTTAACAAGAGGAATCTCCTTGTGTCATAACACTTTAGTCTCTCTTCCCACTATGCGGCTCGGTAATGGTTGAAAAGTCAAATCCAATTCTATCTCAATTGCATCTGGTAAAACCGGCTGAAGAGGATCGGGAATAAACTTACGTAGTTGAGACACGTGAAAAACATCATGCATTTCTGATAGAGAAGGCGGTATGGCTAAACGGTAAGCTACTTCACCAATCCTTTCTAGAATCTCATACGGTCCCACGTATCTCGGACTTAACTTCCTCAACTTAAACGGTCCCTTCAACCTCAATCTCGGAGTAACCTTCAAGAATACATGGTCACCTTCCACAAACTCCAAAGGCCTCCTACGGTTATCCGCATAACTCTTCTGACGATCTTGTGCTTGCTTAACCTTCTCAAGAATCATTCTAATCTTGTCTGTGGTCTCTTGAATAATTTCGGGTCCCAAAATTCTATCATCACCAACTTCTAACCAACACAACGGTGTTCTACATTTTCTCCATACAATGCCTCCTAAGGTTCCATACCGATACTTCCGTGATAACTATTATTATACGCAAATTCAATCAATGGTAAAAGCTCCTTCCAATTTCCTCTACTTTCAAGCACACAAGTTCTTAACATATCTTCCAACGTTTGTATCGTTTGCTCCGTTTGAGGGTGGTTCGACGTGCTCAAACATAATTTAGATCCCATCGCTTGTTGAAAAGCTCTCCAAAACCTCGAAGTGAACTTTGGATCTCTATCCGACACAATACTAGAGGGTACACTGTGCAACTTCACAATTTCTGCGACAAATAACCGTGCAAGATGACTTTCCTTGTAAGTAGTCTTCACGGCTAAGAAATGTGCAGATTTCGTCAACCGATCTACAATCACCCAAATAGAATCATATTCACCTTGAGTACGAGGTAAACTAACCGCAAAATCCATTGAAATACTATCCCACTTCCATATTGGAATCTCTAGTGGTTGTAACAATCCACCTGGTCTTTGATGTTCAATCTTTACCTGTTGGCATACCGCACACTCCGATACGTACACCGCGACATCTCTTTTCATTCCGGACCACCAATAATCTCTTTTCAAATCTTGATACATTTTTGAAGAACCAGGATGTATCGTGAAAGCACCTTTGTGAGCCTCATCCAAAATCCTTCTTTTCAACAACGCATCGTCCGGAATGCAAATCCTCTGGTTAAACATAATTATTCCATCCATAGCACACAAAAACCCTGGTTGAACCAACACCTCTTGTAACTTAGCATTTGACACTTGTGCTTGTTGAAAATTCATTTCTTAGAATAGAATTTACATTCAAGTTTCCCATCAATACACCATTTTGGGTCCAAACAAATTGAAGGTTGAGATCTCGAAATTTTTCCAATAATGCATACTCTAACATCATCAATTCGGCCCTCTTTAACACCTTCCTACTCAAGGCATCCGCCACTTTATTTGCCTTTCCTGGATGATACTTCAAGTCAAAATCATAATCCTTCAAGTATTCCATCCACCGCCTCTAACGCATATTCAACTCCTTTTGATCGAAAAGGTACTTTAAACTCTTGTGGTCACTGAACATTTCAAAATGAACTCCATACAAGTAATGACGCCACACCTTTAGGGTAAAAACAACCGCAGCCAATTCTAAATCATGAGTTGGATAATTCTCTTCGTGAACTTTTAACTGTCGAGATGTGTATGCTACCACCTGACCATCCTGCAACAATACACCTCCTAATCCTTTCTTGGAAGCACCGCAAATTACTTCATAGGACTTATTTGGATCAGGAACGATTAAAATAGGAGCAGTCGTCAATCTTTCCTTCAAGCCCATGAAACTCTGTTCACACCCCGAATCCCAATCATAAGGACACTCCTTACGGGTAAGTCAAGTCATTGGTAAAGCCAATTGAGAAAACCCTTTTATAAATCTTCTGTAGTAGCCGGCTAAGCCCAAGAAACTTCGGACTTCTGAGACATTACTCGGTCTCTCCCAATTAATTACCGCTTCAATTTTTGACGGGTCCACCGCCACACCTCCTTGAGATATGACATGACCAAGAAATCTTACCTCCTTCATCCAAAACTCACACTTGCTTAACTTAGCAAACAATTGATTTTCTAGCAATACCGACAAAATAATCCTCAGGTGTTCTTCGTGCTCTTGTGGAGTACGAGAATAAATAAGAATGTCATCAATAAAGACTACCACAAATTGATCTAAGTAAGGCTGGAATATCCGATTCATATAATCCATGAAAACAGCTGGAGCATTCGTCACACCGAAAGGCATCACCAAGAATTCATAATGACCATAACGGGTTCTAAAGGCAGTCTTTGGCACATCTGAGCTCTTCACACGGATTTGGTGATAACCCGACCACAAATCAATCTTCGAGAACACACATGCTCCTTTCAATTGATCTAACAGGTCGTTTATCCTTGGTAAAGGGTATTTGTTCTTGATGGTGGCCTTATTCAACCGACGGTAATCAATACATAGTCTCATCCCACCATCCTACTTCTTTACTAACAATACTGGAGCTCCCCACGGCGAGACACTCGGTCGCACAAAGTGTTTAGCCATCAGTTCCTCCAATTGCCCCTTCAATTCTCTTAATTCAAGCGGTGCCATCCGATACGGAGAAACGGATATAAGAGCCGTTCCCGGTATCAAGTCAATAGAGAATTCCACTTCCCTTTCCGGAGGAAGAGAAGTGACATCCTCAGGAAAAACATCAGGAAAATCTCTAACAACAGCAATTTGCGAAACCTCTAACTTGTCACCCGTCTTCTTAGTAAGAACCAACAGAACAGACTTCTCTTTCTCAAACAAGAAATTAATCATACCTACCATACCTTCCAGTATAGTAGTTAAAACATCTTTCGGAGTAGCTTCTTCAGATGGAATAATGATTAACTTCTCTTCACACCCAATGAATACAGAATTAGCAGAAAGCCAATCCATTCCCAAAACAACATCTACCTTCTTAAGTGGTAAACAAACAAGATCAATCTGGAAATTCCTACCACCCACAGATAACACACAATTCTCACACACCAACAGTGTCTCGACCATCTCATCCATAGAAGTAGTAACCGCCATAGGAGGAAATAAAGGAGTAGCTTGCAACCCAAGTCGCTTCATACATTGCAATGACACAAAAGAGTGTTGCTCCACAATCAAATAGAACAAAACAAGAATGCCCATTAATGAAACACGTACCCGCAATCAAAGAGTTATCACTCTTGGTCTTCTTAGCATCCAAGGTGTAAACTCTACCAGTACCCCTTCCTTGCACTTGATTCCTATTCTGAGGACAATTCCTAGCCATATGCCCTTCTTGCTGACAATGAAAACATTTCACCCCTTCAAAGTTACACCTTCCAAGGTGATTCTTACCACAGCTACGACACACCGGAGGTGCACTAGACCGAGAACCTTGCACTTGCTTCCCTTTGAAAGCTTGTGGCCTAGGTCGAAATTGTTGGCTTGGCCTTCCTCTCTCATGTTGATTCTTCTTCTTTAAATCTTCCTCAGTTTGAACTTTCTTCAAACTAGTCTCAGCCACATAACATTGTCGCAACAACTCCGTATAAGTAGTGAACTCCCTCTGGGACACACTATGTGAGATATCAGCCCTTAAACCAAACAGAAACTGGTCCACCTTCCAACTCTCATCAGGAGCATACGCGGCCTGCCTAGAGTAAGCAGCCAAAATTTCAAACTTCTCAGCATAAGTAGCCACTGACATATTTTCCGGCCTTAACTGTTGGAACTCCAACTCCTTCTTAGTCCTCAGCAAACTAGGAAAGTATTTCTCCATAAAAGTGGTCTTGAAATTTTCCCATTCCTTAGGTACTCCCTGAGTAGTCATCAAAGCAGAAGCACCCTTCCACCACCTCATAGCTGGACCTTTCAGCGAATGAGAAGCAAACACCACCTTGTCCTCTTCACTACAATGCACGATCTCAAAGATTCCTTCTACATTGGCCACCCACTCATGCGCCTTTATAGGATCTAGTCCGCCATGAAATTCCGGAGGATTCATGCGAATGAAATCCCCATAGGTCCCAACTACAGCTTCGGGCACAACCACGGGAACATTATGACCGCCATTCATCTGTTGCATCATTTGCAGCATGAACTGATTCTGCTGCTGTTGCATATGTTGCATGAACTGGGGCCATGGAACATTCGCACCGCCATCCGGTGGATTCACTTGTGGAGGCCATGTGGGGGGTCCACCACGAGTCCTGCATCCGTCCGCCATGTTCCTGGAGGTCACCAAAATGGGATTAAGTTGATCAGGCTCAATACCATAGTCATAACACAACAAAACTCATGTGAACACAACACATCTTTGACAGAAAGAACACTTATAATATCTCATGGCTAGGTCGAGGATACGACCTGCTCTGATACCAACTGTAACACCCATATATAAATACATACATCAAAGCATATACATATACATGAATCCAAGTATTTGGTACTGAAAATACTTATAAGTTCCTAGTCAACACATTATACATATTAGTGCCCAAAATACAAAAGTTCTAACAATGGCATAATACATACAAGATGTTCAAAACAAAATACTAAGAACTAGATCAACAATGATCACAAAAGAAAGTCCGCAACGGAAGCTTCGCCATATCCAAAAGAAACATAAGGAATAAGGAATCAAACTGCTTTCTCCTTACCCTTCGCGGAACCTATAGCACCTGAAATCAATATATAATGGGGTGAGATACAAAATATCAGTGAGTTCCCTATCTTATGGATACTCTCGGCTTTACAAGGTTCTAGCCTATCAATCTCAAGTCACAACAAGGAACGAGACCTTGAGTTCACACACTAACATTATATGGAATCATACATAGAGTTCAACAACTCAAACACAATATTACTAATCGGAAAACCATTACCAAGGTATCCCTCTATTCACGTCCCCTTCTACGTCTAGGAGGTGGCACGAGTCATGGATCCTTTGGGAAATCTTGACATACGAAATGGATTCGGACTCGTGAGCCTTCCCTCATGAATCGTCACTTCACATGGCCCGTACACCATCACAAGTCTCTAACCTGTTGGGTTCCATTCGTACATAAAAGCGGGAATCAAACCTGCCAAGATTATTAGTGCCTCTCTGCACAGTGCCTCTCTGCACATAGAATGCCTGTTAGCATTCAAAAGAAAAAGAAATAAACAAAAACAGTGGTTCCGATTAGTACATCATACAATGGTGATTGCTCACGCAAATCACTAGGCCTGTTAGCCCTTCTCTAGGCCTGTTAGCCTTTTCTCATAAAATTCTAATTAAACGTATGTTCCATATAATGTCTCATCCTAGGTTTTCTTTGTTAAGTTACATATACCTAACAAATCCTAGTTTTTATCACTTATTCTTTATTCACATAACAATGAAGTTATCCAAACCTCTTTGATATAAACATATATAACAAAGGTATACCAATCCACCTGCAATAGAACTCAACCAAACAATTATCATCATTGTCTGTAAAAATGGCAATTTATCACAATTATAGAGTACATATTCGTCATACCAAAAGCATACCGTTCACATGGTTCTGAACGATAAATAACCCAAGTAATCAAGCAAACTACCGACTCTCAATTAAATAATTCTCCTTTTGATCCCAAAACCTACACTACTAGAAAGTACACGCTTCTAGCTTCCTACCACTTCGAACGGTGATTAAAACAGAGTTTTGGTTCAAAAGTTATGATCGAAACGGTTTATCTCATTAAACTAAAGAATTGGTTAAGAAAGCTTCAGTTCGTGCCGCGCAACAGCTAGGTCGCGCCGCGAACCCTCTGGCAGTAGCAAACCTCACCTAAATCTCATGGTATTCGCGCCGCGAACCCTTGTACGCGCCGCGTACTGATGGCAGAACCAAACCTCAGAATTATCTGCAAGGTTCGCGCCGCCACCCCTTTGTTCGCGCCGCGAAGCGCGCGAAAACAGAATTTCCAGATCTGGTTTTTTGTTCAACAAAGACTAAATCCAACCATCTCCATACTCAAACCTGTTCCAGATTCATACTAAAGCATAGGACAACATAACCATGATATCCCTATAGTTTACAACTCATATCCATGAACATCCAAGGTTTAATTCACAAACCTAGGTTTTTCTATAGAAAACCCCCAAATGCAAACTATAATTTTCATCCATAAATCAAAAGTTATAAGTTTCTAACTAGAACCCACCTCGATTACAAGTCGTTGATGTCGAAGATGAGTCGATTCGGCGGAGAAATGATGAAGATCCAAGCCTTTTCTTCTTTTCTCCTCTTGGTCTTCCTTCTCTCTACTTCTTCTCTCTATCTTTCTCTTCTTGTTGCAAATGAAGAAGAAAAGCAAAAAAAGAAAATGATATAAGAAAATATCTTAAGTTACACTACTAACTAAATGTTCAAAAGTATCTCTAATGTACCAATTTATAAAACCTCGGTGTCAGTTAATAACATTAGAGCATTTAATTTAATACGGGGTATTACACCTTCTCTAAAAACATGGACTATCAAATGCAATTTCTGGAATTTATTTCCCTACTCCGAAAACATGAACTATCATATAGAATTTCAGGAATTTTTTACGTTTCTTCAAAAACTTGGACTATCATATGCAATTTATGGAATTTCTTTCCCTTCTCCAAAAATGTGGTCTAGCATATGCAATTTCTGCAAATTTCTTTCCCTTTTCGACAAACGTGGACTATCATATGCAAATTCTGGAACTTCATTCCCTACACTAAATATGTGGACTATCATATGCAATTTCTTGAATTTATTTCCCTTCTCTTCAGGAAATTCTTTCTTTTCTACAAAAACCTAGTATATCATAAACAACTTTTGCAAATTTCTTTCCCTTCTCCATAAACGTGGACTATTATAAATAAATTATTGAATTCCTTTCCCTTCTCTAAAAACGTGGACTATGATTTTCAATTTCTGGAATTTATTTCCCTTCTCCAAAAACGTGGACTATCATATACATTTTCAAAAATTTCTTTCCTTTCTACAAAAACGTGGACTATCGTATGCAATTTCTTGAATTTCTTTCCCTTCTCCAAAAACATGGTCTAGCATATGCAATTTCTGCAAATTTCTATCCCTTTTCCAAAAAGTTGGACTATCATATGCAAATTCTGGAATTTTTTTCCCTTTTCTTAAAAATACGGTCTATCATATGCAATTTCCGAAATTTCTTTCCCTTCTCCAAAAACGTGGACTATCATACGCAATTTCTGGAATTTCTTTCCCTTCTCTAAAAACGTGGACTATCATATGCAATTTCTGGATTTTATTTCCCTTTTCCCAAAACATAGACTATCATATACAATTTTAGGAATTTCTTTCCTTTCTTCAGAAACGTGGTTTATCATATGCAATTTCTGCAAATTTCTTTCCCTTCTCAAAAAACATGCATTATCGTATGCAATTTGTGGAATTTCTTTCCCTTTTCCAAAAAAATATGGTCTATCATATGCAATTCCTGAAATTTCTTTCCTCTTTCAAAAAACGTGGACTATCATATGCAATTTTTGGAATTTCTTTCCCTTCTCTAACAACATGGACAATCATATGCGATTTCTAGAATTTATTTCCCTTCTCAAAAAATTTGGACTATCATATGCAAATTCAGGAACTCTTGTGCCTTCTCCAGAAACATGACCAATCATATGCAAATTTTAGAATTTCAATCCCTTTTCCAAAAAATATAGTTTATCATATGCAATTTCTGAAATTTCTTTCCCTTCTCCAAAAAACTTATACAATCATATGCAATTTTTGGTATTTCTTTTCCTTCTATAGAAACGTAGACTATCATATGCACTTTTTGGAATTTATATCCCTTCTCCAAAAATGTGGAATATCATATACAATTACAAGAATTTCTTTCCTTCCTTCAAAAATGTGGTTTATCATATGCATTTTCTCCAAATTTCTTTCCCTACTCCAAAAACATGGACTATTGTATGTAAATTATGGAATTTTTCTCCCTTCTCTAAAAACGTGGACTATCAAATGCAATTTCTGGAATTTATTTCCCTACTCCAAAAACGTGAACTATCATATACAATTTCAGGAATTTTTTTTCTTTCTTCAGAAACATGGACTATCATATGCATTTTATGGATTTTCTTTCCCTTCTCCAAAAATGTGGTCTAGCATATGCAATTTCTGCAAATTTCTTTCCCTTTTCCACAAACATGGTCTAGCATATGCAATTTCTGAATATTTCTTTCCCTTTTCCAAAACCTTTGACTATCATATGCAAATTCTGAATTTTTTCCCTTTTCAAAAAAATACGGTCTATCATATGCAATTTCTGAAATTTCTTTCCCTTCTCCAAATACATGGATTATCATATGCAATTTCTTGAATTTCTTTCCCTTCTCTAAAAACATTTACTATAATATGCAATTTCGGGAATTTATTTCCCTTCTCAAAAAACATAGACTAGCATATACAATTTTAGGAATTTCTTTCCTTTCTTCAAAAACGAGGTCTATCATATGCAATTTCTGCAAATTTCTTTCCCTTCTCAAAAAATGTGGACTATTATATGTAAGTTTAGGAATTTCTTTCCCTTCTCTAAAAACGTTGACTATCATATCCAATTTTTGGAATTTCGTTTCCTGCTCTCTAAACGTGGAGTATCATATGCAATTTCTGGAATTTTTTTTATTTCTTCAAAAACGTGGATTATCATATGCCATTTTTTGAATTTCTTTTCCTTCTCTAGAAACGTGGACTATCATATGCACCTTTTGGGATTTATATCCCTTCTCCAAAAACGTGGAATATCATATACAATTACAAGAATTTCTTTCCTTCCTTCTAAAATGTGGTCTATCATATGCAATTTCAGCAAATTTCTTTCTCTTCTTCAAAAACGTGGACAGTTGTATGTAAATTCTGGAATTTATCTCCCTTCTCTAAAAACGTAGACTATCATATAAAATTTATGGAATTTCTTTCCCTTCTCTAGAAACGTGGACTATCATATGCATCTTTTAGAATTTATATCCCTACTCCAAAAACGTGGACTATCATATACAATTACAAGAATTTATTTCCTTCCTTCAAAAATGTGGTCTATCATATGCAATTTTTGCAAATTTCTTTCGCTTCTCCAAAAACGTGGACAATTGTATGTAAATTCTAGAATTTCTCTCCGTTCTCTAAAAACATGGACTATCATATGCAAATTCTGGAATTTATTTCCCTTCTCCAAAAACATGGAATATCATATACAATTTCAGAATTTTTTCCTTTCTTCAAAAACATGGAGTATCATATGCAATTTCTGGAATTTCTTTGCCTTCTCCAAAAATGTGGTCTAGCATATGCAACTTCTGCAAATTTCTATCCCTTTTCCAAAAACGTGGACTATCTTATGCAATTTCTACAATTCTATTTTCCCCTCTCCAAAAAATAAGGTCTATCCTATGAAGTTCCTGAAATTTCTTTCCATTCTCCAAAAACATGGACTATCAATTACAATTATAGGAATTTCTTTCCTTCCTTCAAAAATGTGGTCTATTATATGCAATTTCTCTAAATTTCAAGAAATTGCATATGATAGTCTACATTTTTATTGTATGTAAATTATTGAATTTTTCTCCCTTCTCTAAAAACATGGACTATCAAATGTAATTTCTTAAATTTATTTCCATACTCAAAAAACGTGAACTATCATATACAATTTCAGAAATTTTTTTCCTTTATTCAAAAACATGGACTATCATATGCAATTTATGGAATTTCTTTCCCTTCTCCAAAAATGTGTTCTATCATATGCAATTTCTGCAACTTCTTTCCCTACTATAAAAATGTAAACTATCATATGCAATTTCTTGAATTTATTTCCCTTCTCTTCAGGAATTTCTTTCCTTTCTACAAAAACCTGGTATATCATTTGCAACTTCTAAAAATTTCTTTCCCTTCTCCATAAACGTGCACTATTATTTGTAAATTATAGAATTTCTTTCCCTTCTCTAAAAATGTGGACTAAGATTTGCAATTTCTGGAATTTATTTCCCTTCTCCAAAAATGAGGACTATCATATACAATTTCAGAAATTTCTTTTCTTTCTTCAAAAACGTGTATTATAATATGCAATTTCAAAAATTTCTTTCCCTTCATCAAAAACATGGTCTAGCATATGAAATTTCTGAAAATTTCTTTCCCTTTTCCAAAAACGAGGACTATCATATACAATTTCTAGAATTTATTTTCCTTTTCCAAAAAATATGGTCTATCAGATTCAATTTCTGAATTTTCTTTCCCTTCTCCAAAAACATGGATTATCATATGCAATATCTTGAATTTCTTTCCCTTCTCTAAAAACATGGACTATAATATGCAAATTCGGGAATTTATTTCCCTTCTCAAAAAACATAAACTAGCATATACAATTTTAGGAATTTCTTTCCTTTCTTCAAAAACATGGTCTATCATATGCAATTTCTGCAAATTTCTTTCCCTTCTCTAAAAACGTGGACTATCATATGCAATTTTTGGAATTTCTTTCCCTTCTCTCTAAACGTGGAGTATCATATGCAATTTTTGGAATTTTTTTCCTTTCTTCGAAAATTTGGACTATCATATGCCATTTTTGGAATTTCTTTTCCTTCTCTAGAAACGTGGACTATCATATGCACCTTTTGGAATTTATATCCCTCTCCAAATACGTGGAATATCATATACAATTACAAGAATTTCTTTCCTTTCTTAAAAAATGTGGTCTATCATATGCAATTTCAACAAATTTCTTTCCCTTCTTCAAAAACGTGGACAGTTGTATGTAAATTTTGGAATTTATTTCCCTTCTCTAAAAATGTGGACTATCATATGCCTTTCTAGAAATTATTTCCCTTCTTCAAAAACGTGGACTATAAAATAGAACTTCAGAAAAAAATTTCCTTTCTTCAAAAACATAGTCTACCATATGCAATTTCTGCAAATTTCTTTCCTTTCTCCAAAAACTTGGACTATTGTATGTAAATTCTGGAATTTCTCTCCCTTCTCTAAAAACATGGACTATCATATGCAATTTCTGCAAAAAAATTTCCCTTTTCCAAAAATATGGACTATCATATGCAATTTTGGAAATTTCTTTCCCTTTTCCAAAAAACGTTGACAATCATATGCAGTTTTTGGAACTGCTTTTCCTTCTGAAATTGTGGACTATTGTATTTAAATTATGGAATTTTTCTCCCTTCTCTAAAAACGTGGACTATCAAATGCAATTTCTGGAATTTATTTCCCTACTCCGAAAACATGAACTATCATATACAATTTCAGGAATTTTTTACCTTTCTTCAAAAACATGGACTATCATATGCAATTTATGGAATTTCTTTCCCTTCTCCAAAAATGTGGTCTAGCAAATTTCTTTCCCTTTTCGACAAACGTGGACTATCGTATGCAAATTCTGGAAATTCTTTCCCTACTCTAAAAATGTGGACTATCATATGCAATTTCTTGAATTTATTTCCCTTCTCTTCAGGAAATTCTTTCTTTTCTACAAAAACCTGGTATATCATAAACAACTTTTGCAAATTTCTTTCCCTTCTCCATAAACGTGGTCTATTATAAGTAAATTATTGAATTCCTTTCCCTTCTCTAAAAACGTGGACTATGATTTGCAATTTCTGGAATTTATTTCCCTTCTCCAAAAACGTGGACTATCATATACATTTTCAAAAATTTCTTTCCTTTCTACAAAAACGTGGACTATCGTATGCAATTTCTTGAATTTCTTTCCCTTCTCCAAATACATGGTCTAGCATATGCAAATTCTTCAAATTTCTATCCCTTTCCCAAAAAGTTGGACTATCATATGCAAATTCTGGAATTTTTTTCCCTTTTCCAAAAAATACGGTCTATCATATGCAATTTCCGAAATTTCTTTCCCTTCTCCAAAAACGTGGACTATCATACGCAATTTCTGGAATTTCTTTACTATGCCAAATTTGTCTTTTAGCAGCACCCCTACTAAAGCGCTGTTAGGAGAAGGCACTGGCATAGGTTTCGCTAAAAACAAAATAAAAAAACACGCAAAAAAAGCGCTCTTAAAGGGGGGGTACGAAAGCGCTTTCAAAAAGCGCTCTTATAGGTGGCTTATGAAAGCGCTTTCAGAAGCGCTCATAAAGGGGGGGGTACGAAAGCGCTTTTATCATAAAAAGCGCTGGTAAAGGCAGGGCTACCAGAGCGCTTTCTAAAAGCGCTTTCATAGCTGTTTCGTTAATTAAAATTTTTAAAATCAAAATAATAGCTGTTTCATAATCCCTAATTCTTCTTTCACTGCCATCGCTGCCCAGAACGAAGAAACGAAGAACCATCGCTGCCATCTACGAAGAACTCCATAAAAACTCCATAAAAACTCCTCAAAACCGTATCTCATCCTCAATACCGCCCAGAAAAACAAATACGAAGAGAACACGAAGCTAGAACAAAGAACAAACCCTGCCCAGAAACGAATTCGAAGCTAGACGAAGAACAAACCCTGCCCAGAACAAACCCGACAGAGTCATTTGTGTTTTATTGTGATGCTTCGTTGATGGGTTTAGGTGGTGTACTGATGCAGAATCAACAAGTGGTCGCTTATGCATCGAGACAACTCAAAGTGCATGAAAGGAATTATCCGACTCATGATTTAGAGTTGGCAGCGGTGGTTTTTGTCTTGAAGTTGTGGCGACATTATTTGTATGGGTCGAGATTTGAAGTGTTCAGTGATCATAAGATTCTGAAATATCTCTTTGATCAGAAAGAACTGAATATGAGGCAGAGAAGGTGGTTGGAATTCCTTAAAGACTATGATTTTAGTTTGAATTACCATCCGGGTAAGGCAAACGTAGTTGCTGATGCTTTAAGTAGGAAGACTTTGCATATGTCTATGATAATGGTGAAGGAATTGGATTGGATTGAACAATTCAGAGACTTGAGTTTGGTATGTGAAGGTACTCCTACTAGTGTTAAGTTGGGAATGCTGAAGCTGACCAGTGGTATTCTTGAAGAGATCAGAGAGGGCCAGAAGGCTGATGTCGAATTAGTCGACAAGTTGACTTTGATTAACCAAGGCAAGAGTGGTGAATTCAGAGTTGACGAGAATGGTATACTGAGGTTTGGAGACAGAGTTTGTGTTCCTGATGTTGCTGAACTTCGAAGAAGTATTTTAGAAGAAGGACACCGTAGTGGATTAAGTATTCATCCTGGTGCTACCAAGATGTATCATGATTTGAGAAAGCTGTTTTGGTGGCCTGGAATGAAGAAAGAAATTGCTGAGTTTGTGTATTCTTGTTTGACGTGTCATAAGTCAAAGGTTGAACATCAGAAGCCATCTGGATTTATGCAACCGATGTTTATTCCTGAGTGGAAATGGGATAGCATATCGATGGATTTTGTTTTGGGTTTGCCGAGAACTGTTAAGAATTGTGAAGCTATCTGGGTTGTGGTGGACAAATTGACGAAGTCTGCACATTTCATACCGGTAAGAATGGATTATCCGATGGAAAAGCTGGCTCAATTATATATTGAGAAGATAGTGAGTCTACATGGTATTCCTTTGAGTATCGTGTCAGACAGAGATCCGAGATTTATGTCTAAGTTCTGGGAAGGTTTGCAGAAGGCTTTGGGTACTAAGCTGAGATTGAGTTCTGCTTATCATCCACATACGGATGGACAGGCTGAGAGGACAATTCAGTCGTTAGAAGATTTGTTACGTGCTTGTGTGTTAGAAAAAGGAGGTGCTTGGGATAGTTATCTGCCTTTGATTGAATTTACCTACAACAACAGTTTTCATTCGAGTATAGGTATGGCTCCGTTTTAGGCATTGTATGGTAGGAGATGTAGAACTCCATTGTGTTGGTACGAAGCTGGTGAGAGTGCTGTGATTGGACCAGAAATTGTACAACAGACTACGGAGAAGATTAAGATGATTCAAGAGAAGATGAAAGCTTCTCAGAGTCGTCAGAAGAGTTATTATGATAAAAGAAGGAAGACACTTGAGTTTCAAGAGGGAGATCATGTGTTTATGAAGGTTACTCCTATGACGGGTATTGGTCGAGCTTTGAAGTCAAAGAAGTTGACTCCGCGTTTTATTGGACCATTCCAAATTTCTGAAAGAGTGGGAGAAGTGGCATATCGTATTGCTTTACCGCCGATGCTTGCCAACTTGCATGATGTATTCCATGTGTCGCAACTGAGGAAATACATTTCAGATCCGTCCCACGTGATCCAAGTGGATGATGTGCAGGTTAAAGACAACTTAACGGTTGAAACGTTACCTGTGAGGATTGAAGATAGAAGACTGAAGCAATTGCGGGGCAAGGAAATAGCTTTAGTCATAGTAGCTTGGGGAGGACCAGCTGATGGAAACGTCACCTGGGAGTTAGAAAGCCAGATGAAAGATTCCTATCCGGAACTATTTGCTTGAGGTATGTTTTCGAGGACGAAAACTCTTTAGTGGGGGAGAGGTCTAACATCCGTAATTTTCCTTAATTTAATTTAATTGGGATTTAAATTATTTTATTGGAATTATTTGGCATTTCTCTAAAAATTATGGAAAATAATAGAGTTGGGCTGATGTAGTGTTAGTAAAAGGAGGGGTGTTAGTCACAAGGCCTTTTTACTAAATCATATTATTTTTTCATAAAAGAAGGAAAAAGAGGAAATTAGAGAAAGAACGTGAAAAGAGCAGAAGAGGAGAATAGAGGAAGAACGTGAAAGTGCAGAAGCAGAGAAAGAGGAAGAGTTCAAGAATTTGGCTAAGGTAAGGGGGAACTTATCTGATTATCAGCTATTATCGGGTTAGGGGTTGATAATATTGAATATATGTAGAATTCGGGTCAATTGAGTCATATGATAGATTTAGGGATTGAGTCAAATTGTATGATGTTTGATCCCTATGTTTGAATCCATGATGTCTGTGTTGTTATAGTCTCAATTGATGCGTAATTGGTGTATTATGAGGTGTATTTCGTGTTGTTTATGCATTCCATTTCCCTAGGTCCGCACTGGTATGAATTGGGTGAGTTTGGAATGTGTAGAATGCTGTTTTCTGCAGGTTGGGGTTTCTGAAATCACCGGTTCGCGCCGCGTGCATAGGGTTGGCGCCGCGAATAGGTGGGCAGAATGCCAGGATGTGGTGATACGCACAAGTCGCGCCGCGTACCTTTGTTGGCGCCGCGAAGGCGTAACTTTTTCTCGTTTCGCGCCGCGTGCAGATGTTTGCGCCGTGAATAGCTTGGCAGAGAGCCAAGTATTTTTGGGACGCTCAGTTCGCGCCGCAAACCAAGCTGGCGCCGCGTGCTGTTGATGTTTGGGACATTTTAAAAAGTTTAGCTATACATAACTTTTTAACTGTTGGTCCGTTTGATGTGCCGTTTCGAGCTAAACGAACCTTATAGAATAATTTATATGATGATGAATGATTGGTTTCAGAATGATGAAAATACATGTATGCTATTTCTTATTGATGATGATGATTGGTGCAAGTACATGTATGCTCTATATATGATGATGATGGAATTGTGATTGAATGATGTTAATATATATGAACATACTTGAATGATGATGATGATGTTGATGATGATGAAGATGATGGTATAAGTATGTTGTATATGTTGCATTCATTCATGTTCATTGATGATACTGTATCCATAAGGGTATGTTGGATCAGTGAAGGGCATGATTCCCATTGTGTGGAATCTGTGCTGGCAGGGCCGTATCTTGATGATGTTGGATCGGTCATGGGTTATTCCCATTTAATGATGTTGGTACCACATGCATAGTGTCAGTTCATACATATGCATAAATTATAACATGATTGGAGGTATTCCAGTGTTGTAAATGTTGATGATGTGTTGATTGTTGTTTGACTTGTTTGATTGTCTGTTTATGAAACAATTGGGTGAATGATACAACTGTGACGTGTTATTGCTTTATAACCTTATAACATTTGTTAATTACGATGAGACTCACCCTTACATGTTGTCATTTTCAGATTGAGGATAGCGGCTGTTCGACTCGGTGAGGATTAGCTCATGAGTCATAGTCTTAGTTAGCGTCAGGTGTCATGCTCTGGTAGTTGTAACACTGGGGACGCGATTGTTTAGAGTTTATGATTATGACTCTAGTTATGTTTTGATGTTTTGAAGGATAAGTTTTAAAGATGTTAAACTTAGTCCGTTTGATTTAAGTTCCGTTGTGTTAACATGAAACGTTTTAATTTATGATGATTACCTCAGTGAATGCATGACATGACTGAATGATGTTTATTTATTATCAATTGTGGCACCCTTATTTCATGTACTCTGAATATTTATTTAAATTGCCGCGGGGTTAGTAAGGGTTGTTACAATTATGTTCATGCTTTTAAATATATAATCAACATTATACAGCAGAGAATTAGCAGGCAAACAAGCAATAAGCTGCGCCGCTACTCCTTTAAAGTGTAGTTTATGTTTGTATAATGTAAACTATCTCTATCTTTTTTATTTTATTTTTTCTACTTAGCTCTCAATAATGATTGTAGAAGGAACTAAAAAGCCTAAAGTTTTGGAGGTGTTATTCTTAATCTATTCTATAAATTGTATATAATGTTTGAGATTGCTTTTGCCTTGGATTCTAATATAGCTTGGCTTCTGTTTTAACAGTGGCATAAGGGTTGGGTGTGGTGGTTTTCACATTTTAATTTGTATTTGTACATCTTTTTCCGATTTTTTTTTGGTGTTCCATGAAAGTTTTGTTTGATTTTATTATGAATATTCTGTCAAAATCATTGGTTCAGTTACTTTTACAGTTACTTTGAAGTCTCTGGTTTCTACTTCTAAAATCATTGTAGTTTGTGCTACAGTTTGCATATAGTTCCTTCACTTTTATGATATTTGTATTTAACTGCATCGTGTGTGTGTGTTTAATTTTACAGTTACTTTGAAGTCTCTGGTTTCTACTTGTACAACGCTGATTCAAACCTACCCATCTCCCACATCAAGTCTAACTCAGGTTACTATCCCTTTCTTCTTGCTTATAGTTTGTTATTTTCTGCTTATAGTTTATTGTTTATGGTTCTATTTAATATCAATTTAGTGTCTCTCAACCAATTTTTTGGTTTGTGGACTTATATTACCTTGAAATAAGGTAATGTCTTCTTTAAGAAATCGGGTATTCTAATTAGGTATTCTAATTAGGTATTCTGATTAGGCATTCTATTATTCATACTTTATAAGATCTCATTAGGTATTCTGATCAAGACATAATGATGATAGCTATTTATTATCTTGACAGAATTCCTTAGTACCTGATAGAGAAACCAAGAAGCATTTGTTTACCTTAATTAAGACATGGATAAGACATGGATGAATTCAAACCGATTTTCGAAAGAGTACGAGAAAGGGGTATGGGAATTCGTTGAGTTTGCGGCTGCACACTCCGAAGACCCGATTCGAATGCCGTGTCCTTGCTTGGGTTGCTGTTATGGGGGTAAGGTTGACGGGAATAAGTTGGCATCCCATTTACTACGGTTTGGAATTGATAGAAGTTATACATGTTGGACAATGCATGGTGAGAAAAGTAACGGGAATGCTGAGTCGAGGTGTAATAGGAAGTATGCTTCAAACGACGATTGCACAGACACATACGATTGCGATCGAGTCAAAGAGATTGCAGAAGCGCTTGAAGAAGATCTTGAGGATTGTCCCAAAATGTTTGAGAGGTTGGTAAGCGATGCAGAGAAACCGTTGTATGATGGTTGTTCAAAATTCATGAGATTGTCTGCGGTGTTAAAGTTGTACAACTTAAAGGCGGACAATGGATGGTCGGATAAAAGTTTCACAGAGTTATTAGCCCTTATGAAAGATATGCTACCAAAGGATAATGTTCTTCCCAATCGAACGTATGAAGCCAAAAAGATGTTGTCCTCTATTGGCATGAGCTATGATAAGATACATGCATGTCCAAACGATTGCGTTTTGTTTCGAAACGAGTATACAGCATTGAATGAGTGTCCTAAATGCGGTGCCCCTCGATATAAGAAAAAGTTGTCTCCTGCCAAAGTCTTATGGTATTTTCCTATAATTCCGAGATTTAGACGCATGTATCGTAGTGAGACCGATTCAAGACACTTGACTTGGCATGCAGATGAAAGAATTATTGATGGAAAGTTGCGACATCCGGCAGACTCACCACAATGGATGAAAGTTGATACTGATTATCTTGAATTTGGAAAAGAAGCAAGAAACCTTCGCTTGTCATTGTCTACTGATGGAATGAACCCGCATGGTATTCAAAGTATCTCGCATAGCACATGGCCTGTGATTCTTATGATTTATAACCTACCTCCGTGGCTATGTATGAAGTGTAAGTACATGATGTTATCTATGCTAATTTCTGGGCCTAAACAACCAGGGAATGACATAGACGTATACTTGGCACCCTTAATCGAAGATTTAAAGTTTTTGTGGGAGAACGGTGTGGAGGTTTACGATGGGTATAGGAAGGAAAGTTTCAACTTGAGGGCGATGTTGTTTGGAACAATTAATGATTTTCCAGCATACGGAAATCTATCCGGGTACAGCAATAAAGGTCAAAAGGCGTGTCCTGTTTGTGAAGATGAAACCGATACGACACAATTGGAGCTTTGTCAGAAGAATGTCTTTCTCGGCCATCGTAGATTCTTAAATTCTAATCATCACTACCGTGGGTGGAGAAAAGCATTCAATGGAAAGGCCGAACATCGTACAGCCCCGCCTTTTTTGTCAGGTGATCAAATTTTTGAAAAGGTGAAGGATATGAGCACTCAGTTTGGCAAGCCTTTTGCACATTCACTTGTCAAGGGTGGGTGGAAGAAGAAGTCAATTTTTTTTGAACTTCCATATTGGAAGTCATTGTACGTAAGACATTTCCTGGATGTTATGCATATTGAAAAAAATGTATTTGACAGCGTCATAGGTACGTTACTCAATATACAAGGAAAGTCTAAGGATGGCCTTAACATAAGGAAGGACATGGTAAACATGGGAATGAGAAGGGACCCGTGACGAAAGGAAGACGAACATATGTGCCACCTGCTGTATACACTCTATCTAGAAAGGAGAAGAAAACATTGTGTAAGTTCCTCAGTGAAGTTAAAGTTCCAGAAGGCTACTCTTCAGATATTAGAAGACTTGTGTCCATGAAAGACCTCAAGTTAAAGAGTTTGAAGACGCATGAATGCCATGTTATAATGGAACATTTTTTACCAATAGGTATACGTTCTATTCTGCCAGAAAAAGTAAGAAGCGCAATAACTAAGCTGTGTTTCTTCTTCAGGTCAATTTGCAGTAAGGTGGTCGATCCCGCGATCTTACCAACATTGCAAAAAGAGATAGTTGTTACTTTATGTGATCTTGAAATGTATTTTCCTCCCTCGTTTTTTGACATAATGGTTCATCTAGTCGTTCATCTTGTGAAAGAGACACAATTGTGCGGACCAGCTTATATGAGATGGATGTACCCTGCTGAACGTTATATGAAAATATTAAAAGGGTACGTGAAAAACAGAAGTCGACCAGAGGGTTGTATTGCCGAACGATACATTGTTGAAGAAGCGGTTGAGTTTTGTACTGAATATCTGTCAAATGTTCAATCAATTGGACTCCCCAAATCTCATATTGTCGGAAAAAAAAGAAGGAAAAAGGCTAATTGGAAATAAAGTTGTGACAGTATCAATGGTCGAACGGGATCAAGCGCACTTGTATGTTCTGCACAATGAGATTGAGGTTGAGCCGTATGTTGAAATGCACAAGGTTGTTCTCCGAGATTTAAATCCAAATAGAAATGAGAACTGGATAGTACGAGAGCACAATCAAAGTTTCATACCGTGGTTTAGGGATCATATTTATTCAAAGTATCGTTCAGATCCTGCTTCAGTAACAGAAAGGTTGAGATGTTTAGCCTATAGTCCAAGTGTAATTGTGTTTTCTTATAGCGCATACGCAATTAATGGATACACATTTTATACCAAAGAACAGGATGATAAAAGTACTATGCAAAATAGTGGTGTTACCTTGGTAGCTGAAGCAATGCACATATCAAGTGCGAATGACTTAAATCCGAAATTTGCAAATTTGTCATATTTTGGGGTTATCGAGCGCATTTTGGTGTTTGATTACGCGAAGTTTCGGATTCCTGTATTTGGTTGCAAGTGGGTTGAAAATAATAGTGGCATACGAATGGATAAGTCAGGATTTTTGCAAGTGGATCTCAATAGGGTAGGGTACAAAGATGAGCCTTTCATTCTAGCCTCTCAAGCTAAACAAGTGTTCTATGTCAATGATCCGACAAGCACGAAATGGTCTATAGTGCTTTTATCTAACAAAATAGTTTATGAAAACATTGAAGATCAAGGTGATATTGGTGTTGGCATTGAATCTTGTACAAGAAACGATCAAAATGAGAATGAATCTTGTATTAGAAATGATCATAATGAGGGTATTTGGATCAATCCAACCGTCCACGTTGTTAAGAGACGCGTAGAACACAATCCTACCAAGAAAAGAAAGAGACGTTAGTGATAAAGGTATAGTATACATATTCCGACTAATTTGCTTTATTCAATTTGTACCGATTGTTTTATTCAATAGTATAGTACTTATTCAATTTCGGTGCATATTCTCGTTTTGTACATAACTTTTGAACCATGTATCCGTTTGTCGACTTCTTTACATGTAACTATACTATTTTGACGATTCTGGAGCTGCTCATGCACTTATCTTTACATTTCGGGACTGTTTTTTTATCGGTTTTGCTTCTGCCCGTAATCAAAAGTCGGGCTTAGGGTCTGAATTTCGGAAAACCGACTTTATTTTTGAGTCCGTGGGGACGTTTTATCATAGCCATGTAAATTTCGTTCAATTCCGACAACTGTCTTTTTTGACGCTTATTTTGATTTGTACCGATTTCGTTTCCGATTTACTTGTACATGCATGGTTTGACTTCCATTTGAGTTGTATAGATTGTTAGCTTATTAATAGTGTACTAATGTGCTTTAGTTTGTTTGATACAGGTTCAATGGCTCCGGATAGAGATGCTCCACCTGAAAACTCACAAGAAAACTCACAAGAAAGAGATGCTCAAGAAAGAGATGCTCCGGATACAAATGCTCCACCTGATACTGAAGCAAAAGAAGTTGCACGAGGCATCACCATTATGAAGGGAATCATTCCACATAGAGACCAAGGATTAGTATACCATTTGGAATGGAATTCTGAAAACCAACCAATTGGTCCTAATTCTGCAAAGTTGACAAGCTATATTGGTACACTTGTTCGTATGCATATTCCAGTCTCCGTAGCTAAATGGAATCTGAAAAGCGAAGAGTTGGATGCGAAAAAAAGCGATTTGGGACGAGCTTCAGGTATATATCATATATGGTTTTTGTTATTATCTTGACGATAAATTATTTAAATTACTTATACTAACACACTATGCGTATGTTTTTTTGCAGAGGACTTTTGAGATACCAGATGAGCGTAGACGCTACATACTTAGTTTGGCCAGAAAAAAAGATATAGAGGGTGGAAAGCTTTTTTGACAAACACCTATCTTAAGGATAAAGATGGAAACTTTCTTGAAGAGGCACCGGGACGGCCAAAAAAGTATGAGATCTTCATTGATGAAAAAGATTGGGTTGAGTTTGTAAATCAAAGAGATGAAGATTTTTGGAAAAGGAGTGTCACAAATAGTGCGAGAGCATCAAAACCCGCGTATCCATACAAAAAATGGGCGTCTGGGATATGCACGCTTAGAGGATAAAATTGTAAGTAAATAGAAATGCGTTTTAATTAATTGTCTAAATGTGTTTTATTTGACGATTTTATCATTTGTGTCAATGCATAGTTAGAGGAGACTAAAAGTGAGGAAACTTCACTTCCTGTACATGTGTTGTGGAAGGAAGCTCGTGTGGGCAAGAATCAAGCTGTCGATCCCGATGTTCAGAGAGTTTATACTGAATGTGTAAGTATAATACTGTGTCTTTAATTAAATCAAATGTTTTTTAATATATAAATTATTTTTTATCTCCACTAATAATTATTGAAATGTAAATGAATTACAAGAGACCTTGTCGCAATCGGTGTCCACCGGTGAGGACCAGGATGATAGGAGCGTACTTAGTAGAGCACTAGATGCTCCTGAGTATCCCGGTTGGGTGAGGGGTAAGGGTCATGGTGTGACTCCAACCTCTTTTTACAAGCATCCTAGGAGAAGAAATCCTACCAATCAAGAAGTGTTGCAAAAAGTGCAGGAATTGCAAGCACAAGTCTCTGAATTGCAAAGAGATAAAGATATGTATATGAGAGAAAGTGCAATACTGCATCGGTGAAAGAAACTAGTGATAAAGCTAGTTTCAACTGTCAAAGAAAACTTCCCGAGGTAATTATAAATTTCTTTTCCTTACAAATTGTTCAATTTTATTAACGATAATGACTTTATATTTACTATTGGTTTAGGGCATTTCTTCTTGCCAACTATACTTATCGTCACCATATTATCGCCTAGTTGGCAAGGGAAAAGTGCACAACACTGTGGGAGATTTACTTCACCATAGACCGCTCCCGGATGGACACCTGAAAGTATCAGTTGATGTTGTATTAGATCATGATGCGGTGCTACCGGTACCTGACATGGTCTCAGAGACAACATTGATGCGAGATGCAATAGGGTCATTTGTTGCATGGCCCTCGGAGCTCATTATCATTGGTGATGAGGTATATTCAAAACCATTATGAATCATTTAGTTTTCGAATGTCATTTCTGCACCGTTACGTTAACTATTTTTTACATTTTAATTTTAGACTGCTCCTACATAACCCGCAATTAAGGGCAAAGGGATTTTACAGGAGGAGGAGTCTGTTGCATCACTAAAAGAGGTACATTTAAGGTGTTAA
Organism: Vicia villosa; assembly: GCF_029867415.1. Lineage (NCBI taxonomy): Eukaryota > Viridiplantae > Streptophyta > Magnoliopsida > Fabales > Fabaceae > Vicia > Vicia villosa. The sequence goes on along the minus strand of NC_081183.1, from coordinate 23,410,594 downwards.
TATATAATTTGAATCTAAAACTGCATGATTTTATATTTTATCGATCGTTATATGATTTTTAGGCATCTGCTCGGGGGTCACAACAAGTGACACAGGTCGTTCGTAGCGTACCACCTAAGGGTCCTCCGAAGCAAGCGGCAAAAAAAGGTGGTGCTTTTGTGCTTCGATACCGGACGACGCTCGGAACACTTGTTGATATGTCCGATTTGAAGGAAGGTTCTCTCTGTCAAATCAATATGGAGGAAGGTATCTTTGGTGTTGAATTCATGTCACATATTGCAATAGATGACTTGGAAGAGATTTTTACGCAAGAACAACTAGGCGTTGCTAATATGCACTCGTACATCCGGTAATATTCACTCATCCGATATATTATTTAATTAGTTGAACAATTTATTTACACATTATGTTTATTATGTTTTTCACTCATCCGGTAATATACACTAATATGCACTCATACATCTGGTTATTCACTCATCCGATAATATGTTTATAATGTTTTTATTTAAGGTTGTTGCATGACAGAGTGTTGCGCGGGACTGCAGTGTCAAACAGATTCCGTTTCGTGTCTTCCGCCCATTGCAGCGGAATGACAATTGATTCGGAACCGGAATCAGTTAGACAGCGCTTAGTCGATAGATTCATGTCATCCGGCAATACAGAAAGTCTGATTCTTTGGGCGTATAATACCCGACCAGTAGGGTTAGTTTCTCATTCTTGGTTCATTTAATCTTTGTTTCTTTTGCGTAGCAAAATTTTTATATAACCTATTGTTTTAATTTATAGAGCACACTGGTTGTTGCTTGCTATCAACCCGATAAGAGAAGTTGTATATTTTCTGAATTCGGTAGATGGTGAGTGGAGCAATCATCCGGCTATGAAGGAAATTATTGATTTGTAAGTGGGATCGTTCTAAATATTCTTTTAATTATTTGTGAGATTGATCTAAATATATGCTTTTATATTTTTGTTAGATCAATACAAGTGTTCCGAAGTCAACGAGACGCACAGGTATCCCGGACTAAATCAAACAACATTACTTGGATCAAAGTGCAAGTACATTATTTTTCACAATTTTGCTTATAATATTTATGCTACTTGATAAAACAAGAAAACTATAAAATCTTATTTGTTTTTCTATGTAGTGTCCGATACAGCGGAACAGTTCAGACTGCGGATACTTTGTTTTGAGGTTTATGAAAGAAATCCTTCAAATGAATCAATTAGAGATTCCAATCACGGTATGGATTTATAACTTAATTAGATAACTTCTTATAATTTATTACATTTAACTAAATCATTCATATTATGTTTTTATTTTGTAGTACTTTGACGAATTCCGTGCTGCTTCTTACACGAAACTTAAGTTGGAAGAAATCAAAGAGGAATTGTGTCAATTTTATATTCATCAGCTATTCATGTAGTAGGATTTGTGTCGATTTGAAGAGAATATTATAGTACTCTAGGATATATGGTTACTAACTTTGTTCATATTGTTACCAATTAATATTTGAAGTATAATATTGTTGATGTTAGAGATTTAGTTTGATTGACATAATGATGTATATATATAATTTTGGATATTATAATGGTATTATATTAGTATATATATAGTCCTACCTATGGTTGAAAATATATCGTCGAAAATATATTACAGGTCGAAAATATTACAGGTTGAAAATATATTACAGGTCGAAAATATTACAAGTCGATCTGGGAGGCTGAAATTATAGGCTGCACTTTAAAATATCTCATTTAGCAACGACAGCGCTTTTAAAAAGCGCTCTTAAAGGTCCACATACGAAAGCGCTTTGTTACAAAAAGCGCTGCCAAAGATTAAAAAAAAGAAGAAAAAAAACGCAACCTACCAAAGCGCTTTTGGAAAAGCGCTCTAGTAGGGGGGCTACCAGAGCGCTTTTTCCAGCAAAAGCGCTCTTATAGGGGGTCTACCAGAGCGCTTTTTCCAGAAAAAACGCTCTTATAGGGGGGTCTACCAGAGCGCTTTCTATAAAAAGCGCTCTTATAGGGGGGTCTACCATAGCGCTTTTTCTGGAAAAAGCGCTCTTATAGGGGGGTCTACCAGAGCGCTTTTAAAAACGCTTTCGTAACCTACGCCAGCGCTGGCTTTGGCAGCGCTTTAAAGCGCTGTTAAGGGCCAAAAAAAGCGCTTTTGTTTGTCTTCCGTGTTGTAGTCCTTCTCTAAAAACGTGGACTATTATCATATGCAATTTCTGGATTTTATTTCCCTTTTCCCAAAACATAGACTATCATATACAATTTTAGGAATTTCTTTCCTTTCTTCAAAACCGTGGTCTATCATATGCAATTTCTGCAAATTTCTAGCCCTTCTCAAAAAACATGGATTATCGTATGCAATTTGTGGAATTTCTTTCCCTTTTCCAAAAAAATATGGTCTATCATATGCAATTCCTTAAATTTCTTTCCCCTTTCAAAAAACGTGGACTATCATATGCAATTTCTGGAATTTCTTTCCCTTCTCTAACAACATGGACAATCATATGCGATTTCTAGAACTTATTTCCCTTCTCAAAAAATTTGGACTATCATATGCAAATTCAGGAACTCTTGGGCCTTCTCCAGAAACATGACCAATCATATGCAAATTCTGGAATTTCAATCCCTTTTCCAAAAAATATAGTCTATCATATGCAATTTCTGAAATTTCTTTCCCTTCTCCAAAAAACTTTGACAATCATATGCAATTTTTGGAATTTCTTTTCCTTCTATAGAAACGTAGACTATCATATGCACTTTTTGGAATTTATATCCCTTCTCCAATTATGTGGAATATCATATACAATTACAAGAATTTCTTTCCTTCCTTCAAAAATGAGGTTTATCATATGCATTTTCTCCAAATTTCTTTCCCTACTCCAAAAACGTGGACTATTGTATGTAAATTATGGAATTTTTCTCCCTTCTCTAAAAACGTGGACTATCAAATGCAATTTCTGGAATTTATTTCCCTACTCCAAAAACGTGAACTATCATATACAATTTCAGGAATTTTTTTCCTTTCTTCAGAAACATGGACTATGATATGCATTTTATGGATTTTCTTTCCCTTCTCCAAAAATGTGGTCTAGCATATGCAATTTCTGCAAATTTCTTTCCCTTTTCCACAAACATGGTCTAGCATATGCAATTTCTGAAAATTTCTTTCCCTTTTCCAAAACCTTTGACTATCATATGCAAATTCTGAATTTTTTCCCTTTTCAAAAAAATACGGTCTATCATATGCAATTTCTGAAATTTCTTTCCCTTCTCCAAATACATGGATTATCATATGCAATTTCTTGAATTTCTTTCCCTTCTCTAAAAACATGTACTATAATATGCAATTTCGGGAATTTATTTCCCTTCTCAAAAAACATAGACTAGCATATACAATTTTAGGAATTTCTTTTCTTTCTTCAAAAACATGGTCTATCATATGCAATTTCTGCAAATTTCTTTCCCTTCTCAAAAAACGTGGACTATGATATGTAAGTTTAGGAATTTCTTTCCCTTCTCTAAAAACGTTGACTATCATATCAGATTTTTGAAATTTCTTTCCCTTCTCTGTAAACGTGGAGTATCATATGCAATTTCTGGAATTTTTTTCATTTCTTCAAAAACGTGGATTATCATATGCCATTTTTTGAATTTCTTTTCCTTCTCTAGAAACGTGGACTATCATATGCACCTTTTGGAATTTATATCCCTTCTCCAAAAACGTGGAATATCATATACAATTACAAGAATTTCTTTCCTTCCTTCTAAAATGTGGTCTATCATATGCAATTTCTGCAAATTTCTTTCCCTTCTTCAAAAACGTGGACAGTTGTATGTAAATTCTGGAATTTATCTCCCTTCTCTAAAAATGTAGACTATCATATGCAATTTCTGGAATCTATTTCCCTTCTCCAAAAACATGGACTTTCATATACAATTTCAGAATTTTTCTCCTTTCTTCAAAAACATGGACTATCATATAAAATTTCTTGAATTTCTTTCCCTTCTCCAAAAATGTAGTCTAGCATATGCAATTTCTCCAAATTTCTTTCCCTTTTCCAAAAACATGAACTATCATATGAAATTTCTAGAATTTCATTCCCTTCTCGAAAAAATATGGTCTATCATATGACGTTTCTAAAATTTCTATCCCTTCCCCAAAAAATGTGGACTATCTTATGCAATTTCTGACATTTCTTTCCCTTCGCCAAAAACGTGGACTATCATATGCAATTTCTAGAATTTATTTCACTTCTCTAAAAATGTGGACTATCATATGCCTTTCTAGAATTTATTTCCCTTCTTCAAAAACGTGGACTATAATATAGAATTTCAGGAATTTCTTTCCTTTCTTCAAAAATGTAGTCTACCATATGCAATTTCTGCAAATTTCTTTCCTTTCTCCAAAAACTTGGATTATTGTATGTAAATTCTGGAATTTCTCTCCCTTCAATAAAAACGTGGATTATCATATGCAATTTTTGCAAATTTCTTTCCCTTTTCCAAAAATATGGACTATCATATGTAATTTTGGAAATTTCTTTCCCTTTTCCAAACAACGTTGACAATCATATGAAATTCTTGGAATTTCTTTTCCTACTCTAGAAACGTGGACTATCATATGCACTTTTTGGAATTTATATCCCTTCTCCAAAAATGTGGACTATCATATACAATTACAGGAATTTCTTTCCTTCCTACAAAAATATGGTCTATCATATGCAAATTCTATAAACTGCTTTCCTTACTCCAAAAATGTGGACTATTGTATGTAAGTTATGGAATTTTTCTCCCTTCTCTAATGACATAACCTATCAAATGCAATTTTTGGAATTGATTTCCCTACTCCAAAAATGTGGTCTAGCATATGCAATTTCTCGAACTCCTTTCCCTACTCTAAAAATGTGGACTATCATATGCAATTTTTTGAATTTATTTCCCTTCTCTTCAGGAATTTCTTTCCTTTCTACAAAAACCTGGTATATCATATGCAACTTCTGCAAATTTCTTTCCCTTCTCCATAAACGTGGACTATTATATGTAAATTATTGAATTCCTTTCCCTTCTCCAAAGGAATATAATTAAAGCAGTAAATAAGAAACCTAAATAATATAAATCTGAAAATTAATCTTGAATCTTGGAGTACTTGAACTTCCACCACAGGTTGGTTGGATCGTTCTTCAGAAATTATTACGGTAAATTAAACAAGAAAATTAAAAACCAAATTTAACGTAAGGTTAGACCTGTTAAAGGTTCACAACAATTTCTGGTGTAGAAATTGTTGTGAGAAAAGATGAACAAAAAATAGAAACAAATGCTGGAATTAAAATTGCAGGAATGAAAATAATAATACTGAACGAGAAATTGTGGCTGGGACTAAAACATGGTCCAACCACCCTTCTCTTCGTAGAAGCCTCTTTTTATAATGAAAAATATGGTAACTGCTTCTTCACGTCTTCCTCTTTCTTCCCCGAGAATTTAGGAACAGTTTGACTTGGAAAGTGTTGAAGATGTGTGTCTTGCGTGAGAAAGAAGTGGAGAAAATAGTGGAGTAAATGGGGACGGACGTCCCAAGTGCTTGACGTGGCTCTCTTTCACCCTTGGGCCTAGGAGACGGACGTCTCCTCCTTGCAGTGGGCCCAGAGACGGGCGTCTCCCACTTGGAGACGTGGCTTGGATGATGGGGACGTGCGTCCCTTGTTTTGTGGAGGGTGAGACGGCCGTCTCCTACTTGGAGACGTGGGGGCTTCAGCTTCACGTGGGCTGACCTCGCGTGTTCCACTTTGGATTCCTCTATTTGCACCTCACTTCACTACAGTACCTCCAACTTGATTCTTTTGCCTTTTTAATACGATTTCTCCTCGATTTCTTCTTCTTTTGCCAAATGCTTCTTGCATAAACATAATACCTGAAACAAAGGAAAATACCAGCATAATATCGTGATAAAATATAATTATAGTAAAATAACAAAACAATTTATGTTATAATCGAGCCTAATATACGATATAATTACGTGTTATCAGCTCTTATGTCTTGGAATAGAACCTTCAAGATTGAACTTAATGTGATGGAGCACAAGTTCCTTGTAACTGCAGCTAGCAGGGATGAACGTATATGACACTATAAACTTGGCCATCTCAACTTCAAAGACATTAGATATTTTAAAGAAGAAATGTGGTTTCAGAGTTACTAGAAATCGAAATTCAAATGAAGTATGTGAAGAATGTGTGCATGCAAAGAAACACAAGAATAACTTCAGCAAGGATGCTTGAAAAAGTCGAAGGCAATTCTTAAAATCATATACTCTTATGTGTGTTGTCCTATCAAGGTCGATTCGATTGAAGGTAATAGATATTTTTTCACACTCATATATGATATCAGCCAAAAACTATGGACTTACTCGATCAAGAAGATAAGTGAAGTGATCGAGATATTTGCTAAGTTTAATTCTATGGTCAAAAGACAAAGTGGTCGAAAGCTCAAGATTATGAGGACTGATGGCGGTGGAGAATATGTGTCGAAAGACTTTGACATATTGTATGAAAAAGAAGGGATTGTGCATGAGGTGGTGCCCCCTACACTCCACACAAAATGGAATTGCATAAAGGAAGAATAGCAGCATCATGAACATGGTGAAAAGTATGTTGAAAGGAAAACACTTACCTATAGATTTTTTGGATGAAGCAGTGTGGACTGCAACATACATTTTGAATAGAAGTTCGATGAAGAAGCTAGGAGGAATCACGCCAGAAGAATATTGGTCTAGTGTTAAGACTAGCTTAAGTCATATGAAGTATTTGGATCTATATCACAGAGACATGTGTCAGATCAGTTGAGAATAACACTTGATGAGAAGTCAAGTCAAATGATCCTTATAAGATATCATTCGATTGGTGGATACAAACTGTTCGACCTAGTGAATAAGCAATTTGTGATCAACAGGGACATGATGATAGATGAGCTTAAGGAATGACATTGGAATGAAAATCTAAATAAGGATTCAGTGAGAATCTTATATGAAGAACCAACAAATGAAGTCGAAAGAAAAGTTGACAAGAAGAAGTCACAGGTTAAGCAAACACTAGCAGGCCTCAAAGAACAAGACACATGCCTGCAAGGTTGCAGGAATATGTGATTACATCAGATGATGCAATTGATAATGAAGGTAAGCTGGTACACTATGCTTTCTACGCAAATGTTAAACCAGTTAATGCAACTGAGGCATTAAAGGATTCAAAGTGGATGAAAGCTATGAATGAAGAACTAAAGTCCATTGAAGTCAACAATACTTGGTCACTTGTCTAATTGCCTCAAGGCAAGCAGGAAGTCAATGTGAAGTGGGTATACAAGGTCCAGTTCAATCCCAAAGGATAAGTAACTCGACACAAGGCAAAACTTGTGGCAAAAGGATTTCTTCAAAAAGAAGGAATCGACTTCGACAAAATTTTTGCACCTGTTGCTAAGACAAAACAATCAGGTTGGTTGTTGGTCGAGCAAATATGAACAAATGTAATATGTGTTATATGGATGTGAAATGTGAATTCTTGAATGATTGTTTAGATGAAGAAGTCTATGTTGTATAACCAGTTGGATTTGTGAAACAATGCCAAGAAAGCAATGTATACAGGTTGCATAAAACCCTATATGGACTGAAACAAGCTTGAAGAGCTCGGAATAAGAAGATAAATAGTTTTTTTAAGGGAGAAGGAATTTGTGAAGTGCACAACTAAGCATGGAGGATATGTAAAAAGAAGCAAGAGTGAATTGCTTATACTGTCTCTTTATGTCGATGACTTGTTAATAATAGGTAGCTGCAAGAAAGAGATCGAAAACTTCAAAGGCGGTCTTAGCAAGGAATTTAAAATGTCAAATCTGGGAAACCTTTCATACTTCCTTGGTATCTAATTCTACAAGATTAGTAGAGGCTAGATGATGCATTAAAGAAGATATGCAAGTGAAATACTCAAAAGATTTGAGATGGAATGCTGCAATGTGACTTTGACACCTGCGGAACCAAGACTACAACTGTTAAAAGACTCTTATGAAGATGATGTCGATCTAACATATATAGAAGACTTATTGGTTCATTAAGATACCTTTGTCACACAAGGCTTGATCTAGCATACAATGTAGATATTGTGAGTAGATTCATGCAGAAGCTAAAGGTATCACATCCAGCAGCGACTCAAAGGATACTAAGGCCTCTCAAAGGAACTTTCGACTATGAAATTTTATTTCCTACGACTTATAAAGGAAAAGAATTCAAGTTAGTAGGGTACACCGGCTCAAGTTGGTGTAGTGATGCTGAGAATAGAAAATCAGTAGCTGGTTATGTGTTTATATTAGGTGGTGCACCAATTGCTTGGAACTCATGAAAAGAACCAGTAGTGGCATTGTCGTCGTGTAAAGCATAATACGTAGTTGTTTCTCTCTGTGCATGTCAAGCAACATGGATGGTAAATCTGGTCGAAAATATTACAAAGAAGAATCATGGAGCAATTACTATGAAGATCGACAACATGTCTGCTATCAATCCGGCGAAGAATTCGATAGTACATAGAAGAAGCAAACACATTGAAATGAGGTTCCATTATCTTTGAGAGCAAGTAGCAAAAGGGAAGCAACTTGGAACACTGCATAATTGAGAATCAGATTGCAGACATCATGACGAAAGGTGTGCAGATTGAAGTATTCAAGAAATTAAGGTCTATGAGAATGTAGATAACTTAGATACAATAAAATAGGTGGTGTATTGAGAATGTAACTTCTTGTGTCAAATCATGTTGCTCGACAGAAGCAATGAGCTGCCGAAATGTCAAATGAGTGTGCATCGACAGAGATTTTGGCTTAGCTTTATTTTGTGTTGTTTAACTAAACTAGGTTAGTTGGAGTTTGCTTAGTGAGCAAGAAAACTCAACCTATAAATGGGGAGTAACCCCTATCTTTGTAACAAGCAGTTGCATAGTTGAATAAAATCTCAATTAAGATGCATAAAAAAACTTTGTAGAATTTCTTTCTTCTTCATCTTTTTGTTGATACCCTAATTCATCTTTTTTTTTTCTTCTTTCATTATCGTTGAGCAGATGAATCATCTTCCAACCAATGTGTGGTTGATTTACTCGAATGAAGAGTGAAAAACAAGAGGCGTATTCGATCAGTGTGATTGATTCTTGTTCATCAAAATTGATTCAAATTTCTTCAAGTTTTGGTGTAATTCTAACACTTCTATTCTTAGAGTTGTCAGCATGAAAAATATATTAATTATCTTTGCTAGTATACATTCAATTTTTTTTGTCAAATTTTTAAATATTCACATAAATAAAAAAATATGTTAATTTCTTTTGGATGGAAAAGCACGCTAACTCGTTAGTTTGAAAATTAACACGAAGTAGTTAGATTTTAAATTTGACTGTGTAATTAAATTGGTTTATTGAATATGTGGTGAGTATAAACAATATTGTGTCCCTGCAATTATCATTAGTCAAAGTTATAGTTTCTTGTTTATATTGTGTCCAAAAACAATATTGTCATTATTTTTGTCATTATTATTATTAGAGAATTCACAACTACTATGTTAAAATATAACTTTTTATTTATACTACAATCATAGTATTATTATTTTTAATTGAAATTACACCTTTTAATCTTATTTTTAATGAAAATCATAAAGACTTTTTGTAGATAAGCTTGTATAAACATATTGAAAAAGTGCAATTATCAAACATAAATCTCTTCAAGTAGTGTAACAACAAAAGTTTGTATCTTTCACACACTCGCCACCTTTAGAGAAACCTCTTGACTTCCAATAGTTGTAACACTGTTGTTGTCCATCCGGACATGCTCCCATAATAACACATTTTCCTCTCCCTGTCAAACCTCCTTCTAATACAATCAAATAATAAACACCATTATAAATATTTTGCATTTCAAACATAGTGTATATTGCATAAAAATAAAAGATTAAAACAAACACATGCATTTTAAGCACCATGCTCATGCTCATGTTCTACCATTGTGTAATCATTCCATTGAGAACATAACAATGTTGATTAGGGAACTAGTTTGTTACCTGTAACCATGGTTGAAGCAATGCATATAATTGCAAAGATAAAAAGAAGAAAATTGATGTGGGTTGCCATTATTTTTTGATAGGTACAAGTAACAAATTGGAATAGGCTATTTATAAGATGAAAAAGGGAAATTAATGGAGTTATTTGAAAAAGATTTGATTTGACTAAAATATAATATTATTATTGCATTTCTTTATTGATTTTTTTTGTTTTGCATGATTTTTATTTTATTTTATATTACTCATATTTTTGTCTTACATGTGTGAATTCATTATAAAACTCATATTTTTGTCTTACAAAATAAATAAAATTTGATCATTTATATAATTTTTAACTATAAAAAACTTTCTTTTTATTATTCAATAATACTTGAAGACTCATAATGTTTTGACATTGAGAAAAAACTGAGTTTTATTATTGCAAATATAACGTGTTTTTAGGCAAAAATAAATATGGTTGAGAAGTTTCAGAAAAATAGGATCAATAACAAGTCTAATGCTCTAGATTTATAAGAGAATGATACACTCATACACCACATCTTCATCCAAAATTTTAAGACGCCCAATATATGTGTCATTTCTCTTATAAATTTAACATTTCACTCATTCTTAGATAATGTGATACTTAACCACTAATATTTGAATCCAACATTATACCTTAAGGCAACAGGTATATAAATCATGTCTCTTATAAATCTAACATTTCATCCATTCTTAAACAATGTGAAACTCAACCACTCACACTTGCATTTAACTTTCACCCCTAAAAGTCGCATCAAAACCATGGTTTGCCTTGGTGAGGGAGGAAGTGAGATCTTGTGTTGGATTTTGTTATGAGATTTGGATGACTCACATTTTTGGGGGGAGATTGATAAGTACATTTGTGAGTGGTTAATGTTGGAATAATTAGGGTTTCGAGAAATTGAAGAAGAAGAAGAAGAAAAGAGAAATAATTGTGAAAGACGGAAATTATTAATGTGAAGTTATTTTTTTGTTTACATCATAACACGCCTATTTATACGCAACCAATAACATATTATTTACACAATTCAATATTCGACTAGGTCGAATACATGCTTACTCTTCGACAACACATATGTTGTATTCGGCTCCGTCGAGTACAACTTACTTCTACTTAGCATACTTAAATTATGACAAGTACAACTGTATAGAATACATCATTGTTGGCTGAAACAATAAATTAATAGCTTCTAGCACACCCTTAATTCATGTCTTCAAGTATTCTCATCCTGATGCTTCTCTTAAACTCATCAAACCTGACTTTTTTCAATGGCTTGGAGAGTATATCAGTTAGTTGTCATTCTGTCTTGCAATGCTCAAGTTTAAACTTTTCTCTATTTACTTGATCACTAAGAAAATGATATCTTCTCTTTATGTATTTACTTCGACCATCATACACATGATGATTTGCTAGGTCGATAACTGACTTGTTATCGACACAAAAATTCATTTTCTTGGGTTCTATAAACTTGAGCTCTTTGAGAAACATCTCTATCCATACTGCTTAACATGCTGCATACGATGCAACCACGTATTACTTCACAAGATGACAAATCCACAATGCTTTGCTTTCTTGAACTTGTCATACACTCCTTTGGACGTTTCTTCTTCAATGATCTTCTCGAAACATTTGGATCCTTACATTAATGAATCAAGAACAGAGTTTTTCTATCTTTTTTCCTTTGTTCCTTGTGTGTAGTCTTTTGAACATCATTTACATTTACTTTCAACGCAAGTACTCCATCACTAACAATTTCAGCCACATGTTGAAATCTGAATACGACCTTCATCTGTGCAACCCACTATTTGTAGTTTTCACCTTTGAAAACCAGTAGATCCGCTGGAAATTGCGTTGATGTTGTGTTTATGTTTTCTATTAGAGGTTCTCTCTAAATTGCAACCGGACTCGTTGATACCAATTTGTTGTAACAATTGAATTTTAAGAAATAGAAGAAGATGATGAAGAAGAAGAAGAAGAAAAAAAAAAGAGAGAAATAATTGTGAAAGAGGGAGATTATTAATGTGAAGTTCTTTTTTTTTTTACATCATAACATACTTATTTATGGGCAACAAAAAATATATTATTTACACAATGCAGTATTCGACTCTATCTACTACATCCTTATCCTTCGACAACGCATATGTTGTATTTGACTCCGTCAAATACAACTTACTCCTAATTCGACTATTACAAATACAACTATGTCGAATACGGAATTGCCTGCTGAAACAATGAATTACTAACTTCTAACATATAGTCCTACATTATATGTGAATGAGTGAAATGTTGGATTTATAAGAGATATGACTCATATACCTAATATTCTAATATTTTGGAAGGATATGTGATATATGTATGTATATACATTGTATGTGAATGGGTGAAATGTTGGATTTATAAGAGATATGTATTGGAGTATATAGTAGCATTTTGATTAGTTACTTTCCTTTATGTAATTAGTTTAGATTGCCTACACAGGTGGCATCATATTATTTGCTTACCAGATCCATGTATATATAACACTATCTTGTATTATTCTACACATAGAATGAATAACAAACTTTACCATTACTTTTCATTCTCTTCTTCTCTACTCCATAACAACATTCTGTTATTCAGTTGTATGGATTCTACCATAGTTGATATGGTATCAGAGCTACATTAGCTCTGGTAGCCATTGATCTCTTCTCTGCGATCCTCTCTCGTCTTCTATCTCCTTCTTGATCGCTTCCTCTTCTGATTGTGCTCTCTTCAATGGTGACACAGAGCTACGCCGATTTCACCACAAATTCTGCAAATCCGTTTTATCTTCACCCTAACGAGAATCCGGCACTTATTCTTGTTACTCCACCTCTCACCGACAAAAACTACCATACTTGGGCGCGTTCGATGCACATTGCACTCATCTCCAAGAACAAGGAAAGATTCATCGATGGAAATCTTGCCAAGCCACCAGTCTCGGATCCTATGTATGCTCCATGGATTCGCTGCAATAACATGGTTCTTGCTTGGATACAACGCTCAACTTCGGAATCCATTGCCAAATCGATTATGTGGATTGAGAATGCCGCTAGTGCTTGGAAGAATTTGCAGATTAGGTTTTCTCACGGCGATATCTTCCGCATCTCTGACATTCAAGAGGATTTATACAAGTTTCGTCAAGGTACTCTCGATGTCTCTAACTATTTTACTCAGCTGAAAGTAATGTGGGACGAATTAGAGAACTATCGACCGATTCCGTTCTGTTCTTGTGCCATACCATGCTCGTGTGGTGCTATTTCTTCCATTAAGATGTATAGGGAACAAGATTACGTTATTAGATTTCTCAAGGGCCTTACAGAGAAATTTGCTCATTCTAAATCTCAGATTATGATGATGAATCCATTGCCTAGCATCGATAAGGCTTTCTCCCTTGTGATTCAGCAAGAACGTGAGATGGATAGTGTGGTAGCTAGTGTTATTCCTTCTACAGGTTCGTCTGAGTCTGTTTCTGCACTACAGGTTCAATCACATGAGGGAAACTATACTACTAAACCGGGTACACAGCCTTATCGTGGTAGGAACCAAGGTTCTAGTGATGCAAGAAATGGGAATCGTGTTTGTACACACTGTGGCCGCACCAATCACACGGTTGATACATGCTTCATCAAGCATGGATATCCCCCTGGGTATAGAAACAAGACTAAGTCTCAAGGAAATTCATCATCTAAGGCTAGTGTCAACAATGCAGCTGATGCCTCTCCTCAGGGCTCAAACACGCCTTCATTTGGTTTTACCAAGGAGCAATATGACAACATCATGGCCTTACTCCAACAACCCAAACCTACCTCCACAGTCAACTCTGTTTCCACCACTCCCTTGGTTTTGAATTCTCATTCAACCAATGTCAATGGTAAGCATTCTCATCTCTGGATCCTTGACACTGGAGCCACTGATCATTTTACTTTTGATTTAGCTTCTTTTACAACTCATCATACCATTGTTCCCATTCCTGTTAGTCTCCCTGATGGCACACAAGTTATAGCATCTATCTCTGGAACTGTTGTGATTTCCTCATCCCTCACTCTATACAATGTTCTCTATGTTCCTACTTTCCATGTTAATCTAATTTCTGTTGCTAAACTTGTTAATCACAACCATTTCTCAGTTCAATTCAATTCTAACACTTGTCACATTGTGCAGAGTCACTCCAAGACTGTGATTGGTATAGCTAGTCTGCACAGGGGGCTCTATATTCTTGACACCTCAACTTGTAGTTCCTCTGCTAATAAGTCTAGTGATACTTTTGTTAATACCTCTTGTAATTTCACTTCCCCAAACAATTGTAATCTGTGGCACCTTAGGTTAGGCCACATTTCCAAGATAGGTTTACATACTATTTCTAAATTTTTCCCTTTCATTACATGTAATACAAATAATGTACCTTGTGACTCTTGTCACTTTGCTAAACAAAGAAAGCTTCCTTTCCCTAATAGTACATCTCAATCTTTGAATCCTTTTAATATCTTACACATGCTGACCTATGGGGTCCTTTTTCCACTATTTCTATTCTTGGCCATAAATACTTTCTAACCCTTGTGGATGATTACACAAGACACACTTGGGTTATTTTTTTAAAAACTAAAGACCAAACAAAACAATCCCTTATCAATTTTATTACCTATATAGAAAATCAATTCCAAACCACCCTTAAGTGTTTAAGATCAGATAATGGCACAGAGTTCATTGCCTTATCTGATTTCCTCCAGACTAAGGGTATCCTCCATCAAAGAACTTGTGTTGAAACCCCTCAACAGAATGGGGTAGTGTCATACCCCAATTTTTGACCCTAA
>NC_081183.1:23258739-23395556 GCF_029867415.1 Vicia villosa | reverse complement strand
GTCATATAGTTTACCCTAATTTTCGCTAAAGCTAAAGGAGTTTCAGTGGGAGTTTCTTCCATGTTAGCAGATTTTCCTGAGGGAGAACAGCCATCTTCATCTATCCTAATTTTGCTAACTAATGGTCTAGTCTTGTAATAAGCAGGGAAGAATTTATTCAGAGATGGGATATTTTCACCTGGTAATGGACCCATAAAAGCGAGAGATTTTCCAGAAAGTTCAAAGGGAATGATTACCTGGGAAGCATAAATAGCGCGTATTTCTTCGGTGTTAGGGTTTTGAACGTGCTGTTGTTCCCCAGACCGTGTTGTTGATTGGAGCTTCAGAGCAGGTTGAAGAACATTTGAAGATGAAGCCATAGAGAAATTTCTGATTAAGAGAACGAGATTTTGAAGAGATTGAAGATGTTTGGTTTTTTGAAGAAGATGAAGAAATAGGAATGAAAGGTTGTGTAGAAGTGCAAGACCAAGTATTTAAAGGTTTAACGGAAACCCTTTTTAAATCTTTTGGGTAAAATCCAAAAAAACACGTGGCGGCTGGTGATTCAATCCAACGGCGGTCGAATAAAGTTAGCTTCACTCCTAGTATGTAGGAGTAATGATCAAGAAGTAAGGTTAAAACGTGGGAATGTAAGTTATGAGAAGACATCTTTGAAAATGACAAGACGTTTCGGAAACAGGGTCATCAATGATTATGACGTTAGTCAGTAGTCTTGGAACTCTCAAAGATCAATAAAGAACGAAATCTTATAATGACAAGAAACGCCTATTTCTGTTGACTCTCGAAACAGGCATTTATTGGGGGCAATTTGTTAGCTGAAGATTTCGTTTTATATTATTTATCCTTCGAAGAAGTAGAAAAATTGAAGGAAAGATGGTTACTGATGGCCATCCCTTAAAAATAAAAGAATGGCTACTAATGGTCATGCTTCGAGAGTAAAGATTTCTAAGTTCACTATGAAGATAATGAATACTGAAAGCTAGTGAAAAGTATGTGTCTTCGGGGACTTAGACAAATTTATAAATATATTCAAGTATTACTACTTAGCGTGTTTTTTCGTAGTGTTTGTTTAATACACTGCCACGCGTCGAAGACAGACTCAGGCGGGAAGATTTGAAATTCGAAGACGGTTTCGTAACCGTCCAAGTAACAGATGGCATCGCTAGAAGTTCTTATGCGAAACGTGGCAGCAGATTAGTATAGGACCGTTAAGGTCAAAACTAGTATAAATAGTGTAAATGCAAGCTTCTCAAGCATAGTGTGTTTTGATGAAGACAATATGGACATCAAGCTTTTATAAAGGATGTGCAAAAAGAATTTCAAGTATCAAGCAAAAATACATCATTTCAAAGTCTTGAAGAAATTGTGAAGATTCAAGAATCAAGCTAAAAAGTCAAAGGTATAAACAATACTCACTTTGACATATAATTGTTCACAAATATGTTTTCATGCATATCATAAACATACTACAAAGTGTCATCCCTCAAAAGATCTTTTAAAACCTTTTTCAAAGTTAAAATTCAAAATAAAGGTTTTAGGAACCGGGTTGTCCCTATGGGGGAACCGGTTCCCAGCATTCTCAGTTTTCAGTTCTCTGTTTTTACTATGGGGAACCGGGTTGTCCCTAGGTGGGAACCGGTTCCTCAGTTCAAAATTTGAAATTTCTGCTGTAACGTTCAGCAGGAACCGGGTTGTCCCAGGTAGGAACCGGTTCCTACTGAACCAGTGTGTTTTTTCATTGCATGATCTTATTCAAACGAATCCATTTTCTTACCACTTGATCATTGCATTGTTTCATGGAAAAATAACCATTCAAAGAGGTGTTTGACACATTATAAATACTACATATTTCAAAATCATTATTCACCTTCTTCATTAACAATTCATACTCATAAATTTCATTATTTTCAAGTGTCCACAAACCAGAATTTTTATATGAAACTTTCTACACACATTTTCATTGAGAATTCATTTAAAGTTTCATGCATACATTGTGAACACTTATATTCATTTTGAGAATTGTTTATTTGAAGAAGAAGATCAATCCAAGATTGATAGTGCTATACAAACTTCATCTAAATCTCTTGTAAAAATTCAAAGAAAATTATCTCCTTACTATCCAGGATTGTTGGAAGTAAGTGGTGTGTTTGAAGAGGATTGTTCTTCATTCACATTAGTGTTGATTGATCTTAAAGGTGTTAAGAACCTTTGATCACCCTATAGGTTAGATAGTAGGCATAGGCTTGTACAATAATTCTAACTATAGTGAAATCTCTTTCGTGTTTGAAAGGGGACTGGAGTACTCTCGGATTGTGAGGGGAACCAGTATATATCGTTGCGTTCTTTACTTTTCCGCACTTTATTGCATTCATCACCATTACCAAAGAAAAGAAAAGAACCTTACAAAAACCTTCAAACACTTAACCAAGAAATTATTAGAAGTATTCTCATAAAACCGATTAAATTTTTGAAAACCTAATTCACCCCCCCTCTTAGGCGCAATCTTATACTTACATTTGGCATCAGAGCAAGTTATAGGTAACTTGTTCCTAAAGATCCAGAATGGCTTCCGCAAATCAAAGACCGGTTTTCAAAGATGGTGGTTCTAACAACAAGCCTCCATTGTTTTGTGGTGAATATTTTGACTTTTGGAAAATCCAAATGAAGGCTCATCTAGAAGCACAAGGAGAAGAAGTTTGGGAGGCTGTCCTACAAGGTCCTCATGTGCCTACAACGGTTGTTAATGGTGTTGGATCGGAGAAACCTAAAGCGTCATGGGATGATAATGATAGAAAAAGGGTTCTTGCTGACAAAAAGGCGATCAGTCTTCTTCATGGTGCTCTTGGTATGGATGAATTCTTCCGAATATCAACATGTACAACATCAAAGGAAATTTGGGATACTCTTGTAGAAACTCATGAAGGTACCGCTGAAGTTAAAAGATCAAGGTTGAACACTTTAAGCCAAGAGTACGAACTGTTTAGAATGAAGCCCGGAGAAACTATTCTCGATTTGCAAAAACGATTCGTACATTTGACAAATCACTTGAAGGCACTTGGTAAGACTCTAACTACCGAAGAACTTAATCTTAAAGTGCTCAGATCTTTGACAAGGGAGTGGCAACCAAAAGTGACGGCGATATCCGAAAAGAAGAATTTATCAAAACTTACTTCCGCAACACTATTTGGAAAACTTCAAGAATATGAGACAGAACTTGGAAGATTGGAAAAGCATGAGAACTTAGAGAAGAAATCCAAAGGCATTGCATTAAAAGTAGATTCAATAGAAAGCAAAATGAAAGATGCATCGGATGAAGATGAAAACTTCTTGCTTCTTGTAAAAAGGTTAGGCAAATTTTTTGGTAATAAAAATAATATTGATAATACTAACTATGTCAAATGAAAGAAATTCTCAAAGCATAAAGATAAAGAAGCATCCACTTCATCACAAGAAGTTACATGCTATGAATGTGGGAAACAAGGACACATAAAGCCGGAATGTCCAAAGCTTTCGAAGAAGAATGGATTCAAAGGCAAAAGGGAGTTCAAAAATAAAAAGGCCTACATAGCATGGGAAGATAATGAAGTAAGTTCCTCATCGGACTCCGATAGTGACGAAAGTGCAAACCTAGCACTAATGGCATCACACCACTCCGACGATGAAGAAGGCGAGGTTAGTTATGATGATTCTCTTTTTGATAATGGTGCGCAAGGTGCAATAGAAGAATTATTAAAAGAATGCAAAATTCTCTATAAAACTATCTCATCTCAAAAGAAAATAATATCATCGTTAGAAGAGAAGGTTAAGATAATTGAAGTAGAACATAAAGATGACAAAGAAAAAATGATTAGTGTTCAAGAAGATAATGTTGCATGCAAGAATTGTGAATCACTTTCCTTCCAAATTGTCCAATTAAAACGTGTTTTAGAAAGATATGAAAAAGGGCAAATTGGATTGGAAAATGTTCTTAGCACACAAAGATACTCCAATGATAAGAGCGGACTTGGTTTCTCTAAATTTGATAAACCAACATCCAACAAGACTATCTTTGTCAAGGCTAGTAACCAACCAATTCAAGAGAAAGTGATCAAGCCTAAAGTAATGCAACATTATCCTAAAAGGAAGAACTTTGTTAAGAAGAAATCTTATCCTCCTAGATATAGAAGTAACTTTGAACCTACTTGTTTTTATTGTGGTATTATTGGTCACACACCCAATGCTTGTTATGTAAGGAACTTTAGTGTTCCTAGTGGACATTATGTATGGGTGATGAAAGGAACTAACTATGATGGACCCAAAGCCATTTGGGTACCTAACAAAACTTAATTTGTTTTGTAGGTATGCTTGAAGACCACTTCAAACCTATGGTATCTAGATAGTGGTTGTTCAAAGCATATGACGGGTGACTTAAACCAATTTTCAGATCTAAAGTTAAAGGCCAAGGGTTTTGTCACTTATGGAGACAACAATAAGGGAAGAATTCTTGGCAAAGGCAAAGTTGGTGCACCACCTTTCACATCCATTGAAGATGTTCTTTATGTTGAAGGACTAAAGCATAATCTTCTAAGCATTAGCCAACTTTGTGACAAAGGCTTCAAGATCAAATTCACTAAGGAAGAATGCTTGATCATCGATGAAGTCACCAATGAGGTAAAACTCAAAGGTACAAGAATTAATAACATTTTTATGATTCCTTTAAATGATTTATCTTTGAAAGTAAAATGTCTTTTGGTAAACAATAATGAATCATGGTTATGGCATAAAAGAGCAGCCCATATTCATATGGATCATTTAAATAAGTTAACCAAACATGATCTTGTTATTGGCTTACCTAAGATAAAGTTTGTCAAAGATAAACTATGTGATGCTTGTCAAAAGGGAAAGCAAACCAAATCGTCTTTCAAACCAAAGAATGTGGTGACTACAACAAGACCACTTCAATTGTTGCATATGGATTTATTTGGTCCATCAAGGACAAGAAGCTTCGGAGGTAATGTATACGCTTTAGTTATTGTTGATGATTATTCTAGATATTCTTGGACTTTGTTTCTTGTGCAGAAAAGTGATGCTTTTAAAGCCTTTAAGAAGTATGCAAAACAAATCCAAAATGAAAAATCATTAAAGATTGTATCCATAAGAAGTGATCATGGTGGAGAGTTTCAAAATGCATCGTTTGAAGAATTTTGTGAAGAACATGGTATCTCTCATAATTTTTCAGCACCAAGAACTCCACAACAAAATGGAGTAGTTGAAAGGAAAAATAGGTTTCTAGTGGAACTTGCAAGAACAATGCTTAGTGATGCAAATCTTCCTAAATATTTTTGGGCGGATGCGGTTAGTACGGCATGTTATGTTGGAAATCGAGTAATCATTAGACCTATCTTAAAGAAGACTCCATATGAACTCTTCAAAGGAAGAAAGCCAAACATTGCTCACTTTCACATTTTTGGATGCAAGTGCTTTGTTCTCAACAATGACAAAGACAATCTTGGTAAGTTTGATGAGAAATCCGACGAAGGTATATTTCTTGGTTATTCTCTTTCTAGTAAAGCATATAGAATTTATAATAAAAGAACTTTAACTATTGAAGAATCTATGCATGTATCTTTTGATGAGACTAACACTTCCAAAGAGGAAATAGTTGTTTGTGATGATGATGATCCTTTAGATTTACCCCCGGAAGAACCTTCAAATGATATAATTGTGAAGGCACCGGAAGTACAACAAGAAAGTGTTCAACAAGAAAGTGTACAACAAGAATCAAACACCAATGATCTACCAAAAGAATGGAGAACTCATAGAGATCATCCTATTGATAAAGTTATTGGTGATATTAGTCAAGGAGTTGCAACAAGATTAAATCTCAAAGATGCTTGCTTACACATGGCTTTTGTTTCTCAAATTGAACCTTCCAAAGTTGATGAAGCCTTAGGAGACGATCAATGGATAAATGCAATGCAAGAAGAATTAAATCAATTCGAGAGAAATCAAGTTTGGGAACTTGTTCCTAGACCAAGTAATAAACACATCATAGGTACTCGATGGGTGTTTAAGAACAAACTTGATGAGAATGGTATAATTGTTCGAAACAAAGCAAGATTGGTGGCCCAAGGTTACAATCAAGAAGAAGGAATCGACTTTGAAGAAACATTTGCTCCGGTTGCAAGGTTAGAAGCTATTCGTCTTTTACTTGCTTATGCATGTTCATTAAATTTTCAGCTTTATCAAATGGACGTCAAGAGCGCATTCTTGAATGGCTACATCAATGAAGAAGTCTATGTCAAACAACCCCCGGGATTTGAAGACTTCAAGAATCCTTCACATGTCTTTAAGTTGAGAAAGGCTCTTTATGGATTAAAGCAAGCACCTAGAGCATGGTATGATAGACTTAGCAATTTTTTGTGTGAAAAGGGTTTCGAAAAGGGTAAGGTTGATAAAACTTTGTTCATTAAGAAAATCAAGAGTAACACTTTATTGGTTCAAGTCTATGTTGATGATATCATTTTTGGATCGACTAACAAAGAAATGTGTGAGGAATTCTCATTGATGATGCAAGGAGAATTCGAGATGTCTATGATGGGAAAGATGAACTACTTTCTTGGACTACAAATTAAGCAACTCAAAGATGGAATCTTTATCAATCAATCCAAATATTGTAAAGAACTATTAAAGAAGTTTGATATGGACAATTGTAAAGCAATGAATACTCCAATGGGCTCCGGTACATATGTTGATCAAGATGAATCCGGTACTCCAATTGATATTACCAAGTTTCGAGGTATGATTGGTTCTTTATTATATTTGACGGCAAGCCGTCCTGACATAATGTTTAGTGTTTGTCTTTGTGCTCGCTTCCAAGCAAATCCAAAGGAATCACATCTTATGGCGGTTAAAAGGATCATGAAGTATCTCAAAGGAACAACCAACGTTGGCTTATGGTATCCTAAAGGTAGTGTTTGCAATTTAATTGGTTATTCTGACGCGGATTATGCAGGATGTAAAACCGATCGTAAAAGCACAAGTGGTACTTGTCACATTCTTGGAAATGCATTAGTATCATGGGCTTGTAAAAAGCAAGCATGTGTTGCTCTTAGTACGGCCGAAGCAGAATACATAGCAGCGGGTAGTTGTTGTGCACAAATTCTTTGGCTTAAGCAACAACTTCGTGACTACGGACTTGATCTCGGATGTATTCCTCTTCGATGCGACAATACAAGTGCTATAAATATTACAAAGAATCCGGTCATGCATTCAAGAACAAAACACATAGACATTCGACATCATTTTCTTCGCGATCATGTGCTTAAAGGAGATGTTGAAGTCACTTTTGTAGATACTCATAATCAACTTGCGGATATCTTCACCAAGCCTCTCCCAAAAGAATCGTTTTACAAAATTCGACGAGAGCTTGGAATTTTAGACGAAGGTGATGTTTAAAATTTATTCGTCATTTTCATACATCAAAGGTACACGTTTCTAAAATTTTATAAGTTAAAAGTACCTTATAAATGTTCATTCATTATGACTTGGTAAATATGTATGATATGTATGCTTTATATTTCATAAAATAAAAGTTTTTGGAAATTTTCAGTCCAGGAACCGGTTCCCATGTAGGGACGAACCGGTTCCCCATACTAATTTCCAGAGGCGTGCTTTTTGTGTTTCTCAGGAACCGGTTCCCATGTAGGGACGAACCGGTTCCCACGTACTTTTTCAGATTTTTTTCTTGCTTTTACTATGGCTGTACGTATTATTTTCTTTATTTTTATTTTTTTCTTATTCTTTATATCACTTTATTACTCATTATCTCTATTCAACCACACATTTACTCTCATTATTCACATACATTCATCTTCATCTTCTCCAAACACCCTTCCACCTCCATAGTCAAACCCCATTCAAAGCTCCATTATCTCACCATAACTCTCCAAATTAAATTACCCACTACCTCAAAACACTATATAATCCTCCACTCTTTCACACAATTCACTCAAATCCTTCTCCACTCACCAAATCCTAAAATCCCAACTTACACCCTAACTTTTAACTCCTTTCAACAATGGCACCCAAAGTTTCAAGAAGTGCAAAGGGAAAGAACAAAATTGGAGAGACAAGTGAAGATCCTCAAGAGATCCAACCAACGGTCAAGAGTCAGAGACTCACATTCAACATTCGGAGTCGAAAACTCCTTGCGGCAAAATACGGTAAACTCCCCGATTTCCCTAATCACAGCTTCAATTTTCCGGGTAGACTAGCTAATGCAGGGGTCGCTAATTTTGTGCTTGACCATGGTGATTATTATCCGGATTTGGTTAGAGAGTTTTACCACAATCTTAGGATAGTGACCGATGAATTTGATGATTTCACATTATTGTCAAAAGTTTCAAATAAGGATATATGCTTAGATGTTGAGGAATTTGGAAGAGTGTTAGGAATTCCATCTCAAGGCTTAGTGCTCCTTCAAGGTAACATACCGGAGGATTGGCAACCGTATAGTAAGATTGATGTTTTTGTGGATATGTGCCGACCAACTCAACGCGACATAGTTCGCCAACAGCTTGCTATCAAGTTTAACATGTTCGGTTCAAGCTTATCGGTGAGTGATAGGATGCTCCATCTTATCATTGCTTATGTTTTATTTCCAAAGAATTCTAACCATTCCAGGGTCAATGAGTTCGAGTTGATGGTTTTGCTTGCTCTAAGGCGTGGCATTGAAGTCAATTGGGCGCTTTCAATTATGCGCCACATGCAGCTAATGGCTTCCCTTAAAGGAGGCTTACCTTATGCAAGGGCCATCTCTCATATTGTTCGGAATGCTGGTGTTCTCCTCCAACGGGAACCAAAGAAAAATATGGATGAACAAGAGTGTGCTATCACCACCGCTACCGCTCTTAAAAATACAGGAATAGTTACGGATCGTGAAGGTAGATTCGTTTACAAAGTTGATTTTGAGCCAGCCGTGCCACAAGATCCTCAACCTCCCGAAGGTGGATACACAATGGATATGATGTTTGCCAAGCTTTGTTCTATTCAAACATCCATTGATAACAACAAGAGGGAGAATAACTATGAGCATAACCTTATGAGAAGACAAATGCGGGAAATTCAACGGACTCAAAGGCGTATCTTGGCTCATTATGAGGGAGAGGAAGGAAGTGAAGAAGAAGAAGAACAAGAGGATGATGATGAAGAACATATGGATGAAAGTGACTAAATTATGTGCTTTAATTTCTATGTAATGTTTTCTTTCTATTATTAGTTTTTACTTATGTTTTCTAGACAATGTTCCATTTATGTTCGTGATGTTTAGGACTATTTATGTTTTGTGTTGTAATCGTAAAAAAAACTACGTTTCGTATCGTTTAAATCATGTTATGTTTGTAGTATTTCATTTTTGTGTTATCTTTGTGGTATTTTACATTGTGTTATATTTCATATATTTTTTCTCTTTTTCCCCATCCTTTTTGATAATAACAAAGGGGGAGAAGAATATGCATGTGTTTTTGTTGTTGTTTTGTTTCAAAGAAAAATGCAGGCCATTGTTAAAATTATCAAATGAAACTCATCACCATAAATCAACGAATCATGGATTTAGGGGGAGTCTCTAACATAGGGGGAGCCTTGCATTGTTCAACATAATTTCAAAAGCACAAAACAATTTTTTTTCAAAACATTTTCAAGACTTGGTTGTCATCATCAAAAAGGGGGAGAATGTAAATGCAAGCTTCTCAAGCATAGTGTGTTTTGATGAAGACAATATGGACATCAAGCTTTTATAAAGGATGTGCAAAAAGAATTTCAAGTATCAAGCAAAAATACATCATTTCAAAGTCTTGAAGAAATTGTGAAGATTCAAGAATCAAGCTAAAAAGTCAAAGGTATAAACAATACTCACTTTGACATATAATTGTTCACAAATATGTTTTCATGCATATCATAAACATACTACAAAGTGTCATCCCTCAAAAGATCTTTTAAAACCTTTTTCAAAGTTAAAATTCAAAATAAAGGTTTTAGGAACCGGGTTGTCCCTATGGGGGAACCGGTTCCCAGCATTCTCAGTTTTCAGTTCTCTGTGTTTTACTATGGGGAACCGGGTTGTCCCTAGGTGGGAATCGGTTCCTCAGTTCAAAATTTGAAATTTCTGCTGTAACGTTCAGCAGGAACCGGGTTGTCCCAGGTAAGAACCGGTTCCTACTGAACCAGTGTGTTTTTTCATTGCATGATCTTATTCAAACGAATCCATTTTCTTACCACTTGATCATTGCATTGTTTCATGGAAAAATAACCATTCAAAGAGGTGTTTGACACATTATAAATACTACATATTTCAAAATCATTATTCACCTTCTTCATTAACAATTCATACTCATAAATTTCATTATTTTCAAGTGTCCACAAACCAGAATCTTTATATGAAACTTTCTACACACATTTTCATTGAGAATTCATTTAAAGTTTCATGCATACATTGTGAACACTTATATTCATTTTGAGAATTGTTTATTTGAAGAAGAAGATCAATCCAAGATTGATAGTGCTATACAAACTTCATCTAAATCTCTTGTAAAAATTCAAAGAAAATTATCTCCTTACTATCCAGGATTGTTGGAAGTAAGTGGTGTGTTTGAAGAGGATTGTTCTTCATTCACATTAGTGTTGATTGATCTTAAAGGTGTTAAGAACCTTTGATCACCCTATAGGTTAGATAGTAGGCATAGGCTTGTACAATAATTCTAACTATAGTGAAATCTCTTTCGTGTTTGAAAGGGGACTGGAGTACTCTCGGATTGTGAGGGGAACCAGTATATATCGTTGCGTTCTTTACTTTTCCGCACTTTATTGCATTCATCACCATTACCAAAGAAAAGAAAAGAACCTTACAAAAACCTTCAAACACTTAACCAAAAAATTATTAGAAGTATTCTCATAAAACCGATTAAATTTTTGAAAACCTAATTCACCCCCCCTCTTAGGCGCAATCTTATACTTACAAATAGGAGTCTTAATGTTAGGATTCTGTGTGTTCATTTTGTACAAATCACTCACATATTTACTCAAGTATCAAGCGTTAAGAGAAAGAGTTCGCTGAGAAAATGTACGTATGACACCACCATTTTAATACATGTGTATTACCCTTTGTTTTTAAATATCTTCCAGAATTACTGCATTTCGTTTACTTCTTGCCATTTACATTTCTGTGTCTTTACTTTAACGTCATTTACTTTCGAAGTACTTTTATGTTATTTACTTTCAAAGTCTTTTACATTTCTGCAGTTTAAGATTCTTTACGTTTCAATAGTCCTTTTAATTTTCTATGTTATGTTACTTATCTTTTCGCTGAAGTCACATTTATATGTAACAAAGTGATTGTCAAGACTATTTGTTCTTTAATCGAACGACGCTTATTGAAGAAGACAAATAATGAATATGGTTCAAATGAACGTTGATGACAATCTTCTTGACTATGTGTCCTAGGATCAATCTAGTCGATCCTGCGAGTAACCAAATCATATTTATTATAGTTTGGAAGACTAGCGGTTGTTTACCGGAAATCACCGTAAACAATATCATATAATTTGATAGAAGAGACAAATGTTTTATTAAAATATATTTTATGTCTCAAGGGATTTATCGCAAAAAAAATTAATTTTACTCTTACGAAATATTAACCAATATATTATGATTGAAGTTTGTTGGGTGTATTGAATAACATACCTTGTTTACTTCCATTAAAAAAGAGAGAAAACCTTGAACTGTACAAACTCTGAAATTGAGTAATTCAACAAGTTGTCGAAATGTTTATTATGAGAAAATATAAGGTTACAAATAGGGTATTTATCATACACATTGAATCAAAGTCTCACAAATATGTATCAATCAAATATCCATGTATTAATTGTCATCCATTATACCATTAATGAATTAATTGTGTTGGAAAATAAATTATGATATTATGATAATTGATTTTGTTTTATATTACAATATAATTTAGAACAAAAAGGGATTTTATATTAATTTGTATCAAGTATTGAAATGAATTTCCAGAAAATTTCACATTATTATTTTAATATTATATAAATTTTATCATTAATAATATATCAAATTTACCCAAAAAATTTATAGTTATTTATGACGACACAAGTAAAGTTGTGGAATTTTTATTTAAGAAGGAAGTCACTCTGATTTACTTTAAATTTGTTAAAAAGTTATTCAAATTATTTAAAAAATAAATAGTTTTCAAAAAATCCTTAACTAACACACTCTTTAATATCAGATACAATCTATCTCCAATTCTCCTTTCGATTGGTAAACATATTATTAAAGATTAAGAACCTTGTTTATACCTTTACAAATAATTAAAACCTAGTTTTCTCTATTTTACCTCACAAACTGTTACTTAATTTAGGCTTAATTGCAACTTTACTCCCTCTATTTTGTCTTTTTCTTGATTTTGATACCTCTATTTTATAAGCCATAATTTTAGTCTCCTTTTTAAGTTTGATGTTCAATTTTCTTCCCGCTATTTTGTTTTTTATGCAAATTTAGTCCGTATTTTGGTCGCTTTTTCAACAGAAAGCTCAGAAGGTGACCAAAGTCGGGGTTTTAAAAACAGGGGGAACCAAAATTGAAAAAAAAAAGGACAAAATAGGCGGATCAGGGTTGCAATTAAGCCTTTAATTTATTTTTAAAAATATTATTTAGAATTCCTCCATATCTTCAAAATTCAATCAAAACCAAAACCTTTCTTATTTTGGCTTTCAAAATCTTATTTTAGCTATTTCACAAAAGCAAACAAAATGGAATCCCTTGAAGTATAAAATTCCAAAAAGTTATCTCTGATTTTTTAAAAATTTAACAAATCAAATCTTACTTATTTTGCCTCTTAAAATCTTATTTAAGTTATTTCATAAAAAGTATTTTGAAACCATCCGTATATAATTTTCTAAAAAATACTCTACAAAATTGGGAAAAATGAATTAAAACCAATCTTTTCGTAAAGCCCGCAAAGTATTTTAGCCCATTTCATTAAGGATATAAGAATCATGAATTAAGTTGTTTTTTCAGATTAATAAAATATATTTCAAAATCTTATTTAAGATATTTCCTTTTCTTTTAAAAGAATCGCTTTAAATATAAGTTCTAAATTAAAATCTCTACAAATCTTAAAAAATAAAATAATATCAAATTTTCCCTATTTATTCTCTCAAAAGTTAAAAACATATATGTGTTGTTCGACTGGACCAAATTAGGGTCCCTCCGAATCTTTGTTGGAATTTCTTTGACAAATTTAAAGTTGGAATCTAGTAATTTAGGATAATGATCAGCATATTTAATATGTAGTTATGAAGTCAATTTTGACCCTAAAATTTGTAAAATTTGAGACAATATTTAGAATATACACATAAATTTGGGAATTGTTATTAAAAAAAGTAATTTAATTCCAAATCTATGTGAAATATTGGGACACATACTAGACGACTAATATAATAACTTTAACTACAAAAGTTTAAAATTTTTATAAAAATCCAATCGTTGAGTTAAATCAAAAATAATAATTTTGTTTTTTTATTTAAAACAAAATACTTCAATATGATCAATCAAATATTTCAAAAGGACACTAAAAACATAAATGTATTCCCCACTGATTATAGAGAAACCCAAATCCTTTCTCATTCAAAACTTCTTTATAGACTACAAATATCTAGAAACCCAAAATTACTCTTTCATGAATTCTAAATTAAATAATTACTTTTGATGAATATGTATATAAAATTATCCACCTTTATTAATTACAATAAAATTAAAATTTAACCTTTATATAGGAAGAAAAGTATTAAACAATGTTAAGAGAGTAAACATAACAATTTCATATCATTAGTAGATAGAAAGTTTAACTACATTGATATTTGACGAGATTAGTTGCGATTCTTCTCATATTCATTCAAAGTGGCTAGCATTTCATCCGTAAGAGTAACACTGGTGCCGGGATAATATGATTTTGTTTCTTCCCAAGTGAGATCAGAAAACTGATTGAGGCCAGCCGTGTGACTATACTTTTTCATTTTATTGTGTTCAGTCATCTTGGAATAACAATCCGCAAACAATTTGAACCTGTACTTCTTTTCATCCTCTGAAGAGTATGTTTTGCCGTATTTCTTGCACCAATTTTCAAAGATTTCACCGATATCCGAAGCAGATTCCTTATATTACCAATTAAAAATACATATAAGTAACTCATGATGTAACTCATATAATATTTCAACAAAGAAAGTGAATCACAAAATTAGTACTTCAGTTGCATAATATATGAAGAAAAATTAATATATCATATAATTTGATAGAAGAGACAAATGTTTTATTAAAATATATTTTATGTCTCAAGGGATTTATCGCAAAAAAAATTAATTTTACTCTTACGAAATATTAACCAATATATTATGATTGAAGTTTGTTGGGTGTATTGAATAACATACCTTGTTTACTTCCATTAAAAAAGAGAGAAAACCTTGAACTGTACAAACTCTGAAATTGAGTAATTCAACAAGTTGTCGGAATGTTTATTATGAGAAAATATAAGGTTACAAATAGGGTATTTATCATACACATTGAATCAAAGTCTCACAAATATGTATCAATCAAATATCCATGTATTAATTGTCATCCATTATACCATTAATGAATTAATTGTGTTGGAAAATAAATTATGATATTATGATAATTGATTTTGTTTTATATTACAATATAATTTAGAACAAAAAGGGATTTTATATTAATTTGTATCAAGTATTGAAATGAATTTCCAGAAAATTTCATATTATTATTTTAATATTATATAAATTTTATCATTAATAATATATCAAATTTACCCAAAAAATTTATAATTATTTATGACGACACAAGTAAAGTTGTGGAATTTTTATTTAAGAAGGAAGTCACTCTGATTTACTTTAAATTGTTAAAAAGTTATTCAAATTATTTAAAAAATAAATAGTTTTCAAAAAATCCTTAACTAACACACTCTTTAATATCAGATACAATCTATCTCCAATTCTCCTTTCGATTGGTAAACATATTATTAAAGATTAAGAACCTTGTTTATACCTTTACAAATAATTAAAACCTAGTTTTCTCTATTTTACCTCACAAACTGTTACTTAATTTAGGCTTAATTGCAACTTTACTCCCTCTATTTTGTCTTTTTTTTTTTGATACCTCTATTTTATAAGCCATAATTTTAGTCTCCTTTTTAAGTTTGATGTTCAATTTTCTTCCCGCTATTTTGTTTTTTATGCAAATTTAGTCCGTATTTTGGTCGCTTTTTCAACAGAAAGCTCAGAAGGTGACCAAAGTCGGGGTTTTAAAAACAGGGGGAACCAAAATTGAAAAAAAAAAGGACAAAATAGGCGGATCAGGGTTGCAATTAAGCCTTTAATTTATTTTTAAAAATATTATTTAGAATTCCTCCATATCTTCAAAATTCAATCAAAACCAAAACCTTTCTTATTTTGGCTTTCAAAATCTTATTTTAGCTATTTCACAAAAGCAAACAAAATGGAATCCCTTGAAGTATAAAATTCCAAAAAGTTATCTCTGATTTTTTAAAAATTTAACAAATCAAATCTTACTTATTTTGCCTCTTAAAATCTTATTTAAGTTATTTCATAAAAAGTATTTTGAAACCATCCGTATATAATTTTCTAAAAAATACTCTACAAAATTGGGAAAAATGAATTAAAACCAATCTTTTCGTAAAGCCCGCAAAGTATTTTAGCCCATTTCATTAAGGATATAAGAATCATGAATTAAGTTATTTTTTCAGATTAATAAAATATATTTCAAAATCTTATTTAAGATATTTCCTTTTCTTTTAAAAGAATCGCTTTAAATATAAGTTCTAAATTAAAATCTCTACAAATCTTAAAAAATAAAATAATATCAAATTTTCCCTATTTATTCTCTCAAAAGTTAAAAACATATATGTGTTGTTCGACTGGACCAAATTAGGGTCCCTCCGAATCTTTGTTGGAATTTCTTTGACAAATTTAAAGTTGGAATCTAGTAATTTAGGATAATGATCAGCATATTTAATATGTAGTTATGAAGTCAATTTTGACCCTAAAATTTGTAAAATTTGAGACAATATTTAGAATATACACATAAATTTGGGAATTGTTATTAAAAAAAGTAATTTAATTCCAAATCTATGTGAAATATTGGGACACATACTAGACGACTAATATAATAACTTTAACTACAAAAGTTTAAAATTTTTATAAAAATCCAATCGTTGAGTTAAATCAAAAATAATAATTTTGTTTTTTTATTTAAAACAAAATACTTCAATATGATCAATCAAATATTTCAAAAGGACACTAAAAACATAAATGTATTCCCCACTGATTATAGAGAAACCCAAATCCTTTCTCATTCAAAACTTCTTTATAGACTACAAATATCTAGAAACCCAAAATTACTCTTTCATGAATTCTAAATTAAATAATTACTTTTGATGAATATGTATATAAAATTATCCACCTTTATTAATTACAATAAAATTAAAATTTAACCTTTATATAGGAAGAAAAGTATTAAACAATGTTAAGAGAGTAAACATAACAATTTCATATCATTAGTAGATAGAAAGTTTAACTACATTGATATTTGACGAGATTAGTTGCGATTCTTCTCATATTCATTCAAAGTGGCTAGCATTTCATCCGTAAGAGTAACACTGGTGCCGGGATAATATGATTTTGTTTCTTCCCAAGTGAGATCAGAAAACTGATTGAGGCCAGCCGTGTGACTATACTTTTTCATTTTATTGTGTTCAGTCATCTTGGAATAACAATCCGCAAACAATTTGAACCTGTACTTCTTTTCATCCTCTGAAGAGTATGTTTTGCCGTATTTCTTGCACCAATTTTCAAAGATTTCACCGATATCCGAAGCAGATTCCTTATATTACCAATTAAAAATACGTATAAGTAACTCATGATGTAACTCATATAATATTTCAACAAAGAAAGTGAATCACAAAATTAGTACTTCAGTTGCATAATATATGAAGAAAAATTAATATATCATATAATTTGATAGAAGAGACAAATGTTTTATTAAAATATATTTTATGTCTCAAGGGATTTATCGCAAAAAAAATTAATCTTACTCTTACGAAATATTAACCAATATATTATGATTGAAGTTTGTTGGGTGTATTGAATAACATACCTTGTTTACTTCCATTAAAAAAGAGAGAAAACCTTGAACTGTACAAACTCTGAAATTGAGTAATTCAACAAGTTGTCGGAATGTTTATTATGAGAAAATATAAGGTTACAAATAGGGTATTTATCATACACATTGAATCAAAGTCTCACAAATATGTATCAATCAAATATCCATGTATTAATTGTCATCCATTATACCATTAATGAATTAATTGTGTTGGAAAATAAATTATGATATTATGATAATTGATTTTGTTTTATATTACAATATAATTTAGAACAAAAAGGGATTTTATATTAATTTGTATCAAGTATTGAAATGAATTTCCAGAAAATTTCATATTATTATTTTAATATTATATAAATTTTATCATTAATAATATATCAAATTTACCCAAAAAATTTATAATTATTTATGACGACACAAGTAAAGTTGTGGAATTTTTATTTAAGAAGGAAGTCACTCTGATTTACTTTAAATTGTTAAAAAGTTATTCAAATTATTTAAAAAATAAATAGTTTTCAAAAAATCCTTAACTAACACACTCTTTAATATCAGATACAATCTATCTCCAATTCTCCTTTCGATTGGTAAACATATTATTAAAGATTAAGAACCTTGTTTATACCTTTACAAATGATTAAAACCTAGTTTTCTCTATTTTACCTCACAAACTGTTACTTAATTTAGGCTTAATTGCAACTTTACTCCCTCTATTTTGTCTTTTTTTTGATTTTGATACCTCTATTTTATAAGCCATAATTTTAGTCTCCTTTTTAAGTTTGATGTTCAATTTTCTTCCCGCTATTTTGTTTTTTATGCAAATTTAGTCCGTATTTTGGTCGCTTTTTCAACAGAAAGCTCAGAAGGTGACCAAAGTCGGGGTTTTAAAAACAGGGGGAACCAAAATTGAAAAAAAAAAGGACAAAATAGGCGGATCAGGGTTGCAATTAAGCCTTTAATTTATTTTTAAAAATATTATTTAGAATTCCTCCATATCTTCAAAATTCAATCAAAACCAAAACCTTTCTTATTTTGGCTTTCAAAATCTTATTTTAGCTATTTCACAAAAGCAAACAAAATGGAATCCCTTGAAGTATAAAATTCCAAAAAGTTATCTCTGATTTTTTAAAAATTTAACAAATCAAATCTTACTTATTTTGCCTCTTAAAATCTTATTTAAGTTATTTCATAAAAAGTATTTTGAAACCATCCGTATATAATTTTCTAAAAAATACTCTACAAAATTGGGAAAAATGAATTAAAACCAATCTTTTCGTAAAGCCCGCAAAGTATTTTAGCCCATTTCATTAAGGATATAAGAATCATGAATTAAGTTATTTTTTCAGATTAATAAAATATATTTCAAAATCTTATTTAAGATATTTCCTTTTCTTTTAAAAGAATCGCTTTAAATATAAGTTCTAAATTAAAATCTCTACAAATCTTAAAAAATAAAATAATATCAAATTTTCCCTATTTATTCTCTCAAAAGTTAAAAACATATATGTGTTGTTCGACTGGACCAAATTAGGGTCCCTCCGAATCTTTGTTGGAATTTCTTTGACAAATTTAAAGTTGGAATCTAGTAATTTAGGATAATGATCAGCATATTTAATATGTAGTTATGAAGTCAATTTTGACCCTAAAATTTGTAAAATTTGAGACAATATTTAGAATATACACATAAATTTGGGAATTGTTATTAAAAAAAGTAATTTAATTCCAAATCTATGTGAAATATTGGGACACATACTAGACGACTAATATAATAACTTTAACTACAAAAGTTTAAAATTTTTATAAAAATCCAATCGTTGAGTTAAATCAAAAATAATAATTTTGTTTTTTTATTTAAAACAAAATACTTCAATATGATCAATCAAATATTTCAAAAGGACACTAAAAACATAAATGTATTCCCCACTGATTATAGAGAAACCCAAATCCTTTCTCATTCAAAACTTCTTTATAGACTACAAATATCTAGAAACCCAAAATTACTCTTTCATGAATTCTAAATTAAATAATTACTTTTGATGAATATGTATATAAAATTATCCACCTTTATTAATTACAATAAAATTAAAATTTAACCTTTATATAGGAAGAAAAGTATTAAACAATGTTAAGAGAGTAAACATAACAATTTCATATCATTAGTAGATAGAAAGTTTAACTACATTGATATTTGACGAGATTAGTTGCGATTCTTCTCATATTCATTCAAAGTGGCTAGCATTTCATCCGTAAGAGTAACACTGGTGCCGGGATAATATGATTTTGTTTCTTCCCAAGTGAGATCAGAAAACTGATTGAGGCCAGCCGTGTGACTATACTTTTTCATTTTATTGTGTTCAGTCATCTTGGAATAACAATCCGCAAACAATTTGAACCTGTACTTCTTTTCATCCTCTGAAGAGTATGTTTTGCCGTATTTCTTGCACCAATTTTCAAAGATTTCACCGATATCCGAAGCAGATTCCTTATATTACCAATTAAAAATACATATAAGTAACTCATGATGTAACTCATATAATATTTCAACAAAGAAAGTGAATCACAAAATTAGTACTTCAGTTGCATAATATATGAAGAAAAATTAATATATCATATAATTTGATAGAAGAGACAAATGTTTTATTAAAATATATTTTATGTCTCAAGGGATTTATCGCAAAAAAAATTAATTTTACTCTTACGAAATATTAACCAATATATTATGATTGAAGTTTGTTGGGTGTATTGAATAACATACCTTGTTTACTTCCATTAAAAAAGAGAGAAAACCTTGAACTGTACAAACTCTGAAATTGAGTAATTCAACAAGTTGTCGGAATGTTTATTATGAGAAAATATAAGGTTACAAATAGGGTATTTATCATACACATTGAATCAAAGTCTCACAAATATGTATCAATCAAATATCCATGTATTAATTGTCATCCATTATACCATTAATGAATTAATTGTGTTGGAAAATAAATTATGATATTATGATAATTGATTTTGTTTTATATTACAATATAATTTAGAACAAAAAGGGATTTTATATTAATTTGTATCAAGTATTGAAATGAATTTCCAGAAAATTTCATATTATTATTTTAATATTATATAAATTTTATCATTAATAATATATCAAATTTACCCAAAAAATTTATAATTATTTATGACGACACAAGTAAAGTTGTGGAATTTTTATTTAAGAAGGAAGTCACTCTGATTTACTTTAAATTGTTAAAAAGTTATTCAAATTATTTAAAAAATAAATAGTTTTCAAAAAATCCTTAACTAACACACTCTTTAATATCAGATACAATCTATCTCCAATTCTCCTTTCGATTGGTAAACATATTATTAAAGATTAAGAACCTTGTTTATACCTTTACAAATAATTAAAACCTAGTTTTCTCTATTTTACCTCACAAACTGTTACTTAATTTAGGCTTAATTGCAACTTTACTCCCTCTATTTTGTCTTTTTTTTGATTTTGATACCTCTATTTTATAAGCCATAATTTTAGTCTCCTTTTTAAGTTTGATGTTCAATTTTCTTCCCGCTATTTTGTTTTTTATGCAAATTTAGTCCGTATTTTGGTCGCTTTTTCAACAGAAAGCTCAGAAGGTGACCAAAGTCGGGGTTTTAAAAACAGGGGGAACCAAAATTGAAAAAAAAAAGGACAAAATAGGCGGATCAGGGTTGCAATTAAGCCTTTAATTTATTTTTAAAAATATTATTTAGAATTCCTCCATATCTTCAAAATTCAATCAAAACCAAAACCTTTCTTATTTTGGCTTTCAAAATCTTATTTTAGCTATTTCACAAAAGCAAACAAAATGGAATCCCTTGAAGTATAAAATTCCAAAAAGTTATCTCTGATTTTTTAAAAATTTAACAAATCAAATCTTACTTATTTTGCCTCTTAAAATCTTATTTAAGTTATTTCATAAAAAGTATTTTGAAACCATCCGTATATAATTTTCTAAAAAATACTCTACAAAATTGGGAAAAATGAATTAAAACCAATCTTTTCGTAAAGCCCGCAAAGTATTTTAGCCCATTTCATTAAGGATATAAGAATCATGAATTAAGTTGTTTTTTCAGATTAATAAAATATATTTCAAAATCTTATTTAAGATATTTCCTTTTCTTTTAAAAGAATCGCTTTAAATATAAGTTCTAAATTAAAATCTCTACAAATCTTAAAAAATAAAATAATATCAAATTTTCCCTATTTATTCTCTCAAAAGTTAAAAACATATATGTGTTGTTCGACTGGACCAAATTAGGGTCCCTCCGAATCTTTGTTGGAATTTCTTTGACAAATTTAAAGTTGGAATCTAGTAATTTAGGATAATGATCAGCATATTTAATATGTAGTTATGAAGTCAATTTTGACCCTAAAATTTGTAAAATTTGAGACAATATTTAGAATATACACATAAATTTGGGAATTGTTATTAAAAAAAGTAATTTAATTCCAAATCTATGTGAAATATTGGGACACATACTAGACGACTAATATAATAACTTTAACTACAAAAGTTTAAAATTTTTATAAAAATCCAATCGTTGAGTTAAATCAAAAATAATAATTTTGTTTTTTTATTTAAAACAAAATACTTCAATATGATCAATCAAATATTTCAAAAGGACACTAAAAACATAAATGTATTCCCCACTGATTATAGAGAAACCCAAATCCTTTCTCATTCAAAACTTCTTTATAGACTACAAATATCTAGAAACCCAAAATTACTCTTTCATGAATTCTAAATTAAATAATTACTTTTGATGAATATGTATATAAAATTATCCACCTTTATTAATTACAATAAAATTAAAATTTAACCTTTATATAGGAAGAAAAGTATTAAACAATGTTAAGAGAGTAAACATAACAATTTCATATCATTAGTAGATAGAAAGTTTAACTACATTGATATTTGACGAGATTAGTTGCGATTCTTCTCATATTCATTCAAAGTGGCTAGCATTTCATCCGTAAGAGTAACACTGGTGCCGGGATAATATGATTTTGTTTCTTCCCAAGTGAGATCAGAAAACTGATTGAGGCCAGCCGTGTGACTATACTTTTTCATTTTATTGTGTTCAGTCATCTTGGAATAACAATCCGCAAACAATTTGAACCTGTACTTCTTTTCATCCTCTGAAGAGTATGTTTTGCCGTATTTCTTGCACCAATTTTCAAAGATTTCACCGATATCCGAAGCAGATTCCTTATATTACCAATTAAAAATACATATAAGTAACTCATGATGTAACTCATATAATATTTCAACAAAGAAAGTGAATCACAAAATTAGTACTTCAGTTGCATAATATATGAAGAAAAATTAATATATCATATAATTTGATAGAAGAGACAAATGTTTTATTAAAATATATTTTATGTCTCAAGGGATTTATCGCAAAAAAAATTAATTTTACTCTTACGAAATATTAACCAATATATTATGATTGAAGTTTGTTGGGTGTATTGAATAACATACCTTGTTTACTTCCATTAAAAAAGAGAGAAAACCTTGAACTGTACAAACTCTGAAATTGAGTAATTCAACAAGTTGTCGGAATGTTTATTATGAGAAAATATAAGGTTACAAATAGGGTATTTATCATACACATTGAATCAAAGTCTCACAAATATGTATCAATCAAATATCCATGTATTAATTGTCATCCATTATACCATTAATGAATTAATTGTGTTGGAAAATAAATTATGATATTATGATAATTGATTTTGTTTTATATTACAATATAATTTAGAACAAAAAGGGATTTTATATTAATTTGTATCAAGTATTGAAATGAATTTCCAGAAAATTTCATATTATTATTTTAATATTATATAAATTTTATCATTAATAATATATCAAATTTACCCAAAAAATTTATAATTATTTATGACGACACAAGTAAAGTTGTGGAATTTTTATTTAAGAAGGAAGTCACTCTGATTTACTTTAAATTGTTAAAAAGTTATTCAAATTATTTAAAAAATAAATAGTTTTCAAAAAATCCTTAACTAACACACTCTTTAATATCAGATACAATCTATCTCCAATTCTCCTTTCGATTGGTAAACATATTATTAAAGATTAAGAACCTTGTTTATACCTTTACAAATAATTAAAACCTAGTTTTCTCTATTTTACCTCACAAACTGTTACTTAATTTAGGCTTAATTGCAACTTTACTCCCTCTATTTTGTCTTTTTTTTTTTGATACCTCTATTTTATAAGCCATAATTTTAGTCTCCTTTTTAAGTTTGATGTTCAATTTTCTTCCCGCTATTTTGTTTTTTATGCAAATTTAGTCCGTATTTTGGTCGCTTTTTCAACAGAAAGCTCAGAAGGTGACCAAAGTCGGGGTTTTAAAAACAGGGGGAACCAAAATTGAAAAAAAAAAGGACAAAATAGGCGGATCAGGGTTGCAATTAAGCCTTTAATTTATTTTTAAAAATATTATTTAGAATTCCTCCATATCTTCAAAATTCAATCAAAACCAAAACCTTTCTTATTTTGGCTTTCAAAATCTTATTTTAGCTATTTCACAAAAGCAAACAAAATGGAATCCCTTGAAGTATAAAATTCCAAAAAGTTATCTCTGATTTTTTAAAAATTTAACAAATCAAATCTTACTTATTTTGCCTCTTAAAATCTTATTTAAGTTATTTCATAAAAAGTATTTTGAAACCATCCGTATATAATTTTCTAAAAAATACTCTACAAAATTGGGAAAAATGAATTAAAACCAATCTTTTCGTAAAGCCCGCAAAGTATTTTAGCCCATTTCATTAAGGATATAAGAATCATGAATTAAGTTGTTTTTTCAGATTAATAAAATATATTTCAAAATCTTATTTAAGATATTTCCTTTTCTTTTAAAAGAATCGCTTTAAATATAAGTTCTAAATTAAAATCTCTACAAATCTTAAAAAATAAAATAATATCAAATTTTCCCTATTTATTCTCTCAAAAGTTAAAAACATATATGTGTTGTTCGACTGGACCAAATTAGGGTCCCTCCGAATCTTTGTTGGAATTTCTTTGACAAATTTAAAGTTGGAATCTAGTAATTTAGGATAATGATCAGCATATTTAATATGTAGTTATGAAGTCAATTTTGACCCTAAAATTTGTAAAATTTGAGACAATATTTAGAATATACACATAAATTTGGGAATTGTTATTAAAAAAAGTAATTTAATTCCAAATCTATGTGAAATATTGGGACACATACTAGACGACTAATATAATAACTTTAACTACAAAAGTTTAAAATTTTTATAAAAATCCAATCGTTGAGTTAAATCAAAAATAATAATTTTGTTTTTTTATTTAAAACAAAATACTTCAATATGATCAATCAAATATTTCAAAAGGACACTAAAAACATAAATGTATTCCCCACTGATTATAGAGAAACCCAAATCCTTTCTCATTCAAAACTTCTTTATAGACTACAAATATCTAGAAACCCAAAATTACTCTTTCATGAATTCTAAATTAAATAATTACTTTTGATGAATATGTATATAAAATTATCCACCTTTATTAATTACAATAAAATTAAAATTTAACCTTTATATAGGAAGAAAAGTATTAAACAATGTTAAGAGAGTAAACATAACAATTTCATATCATTAGTAGATAGAAAGTTTAACTACATTGATATTTGACGAGATTAGTTGCGATTCTTCTCATATTCATTCAAAGTGGCTAGCATTTCATCCGTAAGAGTAACACTGGTGCCGGGATAATATGATTTTGTTTCTTCCCAAGTGAGATCAGAAAACTGATTGAGGCCAGCCGTGTGACTATACTTTTTCATTTTATTGTGTTCAGTCATCTTGGAATAACAATCCGCAAACAATTTGAACCTGTACTTCTTTTCATCCTCTGAAGAGTATGTTTTGCCGTATTTCTTGCACCAATTTTCAAAGATTTCACCGATATCCGAAGCAGATTCCTTATATTACCAATTAAAAATACATATAAGTAACTCATGATGTAACTCATATAATATTTCAACAAAGAAAGTGAATCACAAAATTAGTACTTCAGTTGCATAATATATGAAGAAAAATTAATATATCATATAATTTGATAGAAGAGACAAA
Source organism: Vicia villosa (assembly GCF_029867415.1). Classification (NCBI taxonomy): domain Eukaryota; kingdom Viridiplantae; phylum Streptophyta; class Magnoliopsida; order Fabales; family Fabaceae; genus Vicia; species Vicia villosa. The sequence continues at coordinate 23,370,175 of NC_081183.1, read as the reverse complement.
TGTTTTATTAAAATATATTTTATGTCTCAAGGGATTTATCGCAAAAAAAATTAATTTTACTCTTACGAAATATTAACCAATATATTATGATTGAAGTTTGTTGGGTGTATTGAATAACATACCTTGTTTACTTCCATTAAAAAAGAGAGAAAACCTTGAACTGTACAAACTCTGAAATTGAGTAATTCAACAAGTTGTCGGAATGTTTATTATGAGAAAATATAAGGTTACAAATAGGGTATTTATCATACACATTGAATCAAAGTCTCACAAATATGTATCAATCAAATATCCATGTATTAATTGTCATCCATTATACCATTAATGAATTAATTGTGTTGGAAAATAAATTATGATATTATGATAATTGATTTTGTTTTATATTACAATATAATTTAGAACAAAAAGGGATTTTATATTAATTTGTATCAAGTATTGAAATGAATTTCCAGAAAATTTCATATTATTATTTTAATATTATATAAATTTTATCATTAATAATATATCAAATTTACCCAAAAAATTTATAATTATTTATGACGACACAAGTAAAGTTGTGGAATTTTTATTTAAGAAGGAAGTCACTCTGATTTACTTTAAATTGTTAAAAAGTTATTCAAATTATTTAAAAAATAAATAGTTTTCAAAAAATCCTTAACTAACACACTCTTTAATATCAGATACAATCTATCTCCAATTCTCCTTTCGATTGGTAAACATATTATTAAAGATTAAGAACCTTGTTTATACCTTTACAAATAATTAAAACCTAGTTTTCTCTATTTTACCTCACAAACTGTTACTTAATTTAGGCTTAATTGCAACTTTACTCCCTCTATTTTGTCTTTTTCTTGATTTTGATACCTCTATTTTATAAGCCATAATTTTAGTCTCCTTTTTAAGTTTGATGTTCAATTTTCTTCCCGCTATTTTGTTTTTTATGCAAATTTAGTCCGTATTTTGGTCGCTTTTTCAACAGAAAGCTCAGAAGGTGACCAAAGTCGGGGTTTTAAAAACAGGGGGAACCAAAATTGAAAAAAAAAAGGACAAAATAGGCGGATCAGGGTTGCAATTAAGCCTTTAATTTATTTTTAAAAATATTATTTAGAATTCCTCCATATCTTCAAAATTCAATCAAAACCAAAACCTTTCTTATTTTGGCTTTCAAAATCTTATTTTAGCTATTTCACAAAAGCAAACAAAATGGAATCCCTTGAAGTATAAAATTCCAAAAAGTTATCTCTGATTTTTTAAAAATTTAACAAATCAAATCTTACTTATTTTGCCTCTTAAAATCTTATTTAAGTTATTTCATAAAAAGTATTTTGAAACCATCCGTATATAATTTTCTAAAAAATACTCTACAAAATTGGGAAAAATGAATTAAAACCAATCTTTTCGTAAAGCCCGCAAAGTATTTTAGCCCATTTCATTAAGGATATAAGAATCATGAATTAAGTTGTTTTTTCAGATTAATAAAATATATTTCAAAATCTTATTTAAGATATTTCCTTTTCTTTTAAAAGAATCGCTTTAAATATAAGTTCTAAATTAAAATCTCTACAAATCTTAAAAAATAAAATAATATCAAATTTTCCCTATTTATTCTCTCAAAAGTTAAAAACATATATGTGTTGTTCGACTGGACCAAATTAGGGTCCCTCCGAATCTTTGTTGGAATTTCTTTGACAAATTTAAAGTTGGAATCTAGTAATTTAGGATAATGATCAGCATATTTAATATGTAGTTATGAAGTCAATTTTGACCCTAAAATTTGTAAAATTTGAGACAATATTTAGAATATACACATAAATTTGGGAATTGTTATTAAAAAAAGTAATTTAATTCCAAATCTATGTGAAATATTGGGACACATACTAGACGACTAATATAATAACTTTAACTACAAAAGTTTAAAATTTTTATAAAAATCCAATCGTTGAGTTAAATCAAAAATAATAATTTTGTTTTTTTATTTAAAACAAAATACTTCAATATGATCAATCAAATATTTCAAAAGGACACTAAAAACATAAATGTATTCCCCACTGATTATAGAGAAACCCAAATCCTTTCTCATTCAAAACTTCTTTATAGACTACAAATATCTAGAAACCCAAAATTACTCTTTCATGAATTCTAAATTAAATAATTACTTTTGATGAATATGTATATAAAATTATCCACCTTTATTAATTACAATAAAATTAAAATTTAACCTTTATATAGGAAGAAAAGTATTAAACAATGTTAAGAGAGTAAACATAACAATTTCATATCATTAGTAGATAGAAAGTTTAACTACATTGATATTTGACGAGATTAGTTGCGATTCTTCTCATATTCATTCAAAGTGGCTAGCATTTCATCCGTAAGAGTAACACTGGTGCCGGGATAATATGATTTTGTTTCTTCCCAAGTGAGATCAGAAAACTGATTGAGGCCAGCCGTGTGACTATACTTTTTCATTTTATTGTGTTCAGTCATCTTGGAATAACAATCCGCAAACAATTTGAACCTGTACTTCTTTTCATCCTCTGAAGAGTATGTTTTGCCGTATTTCTTGCACCAATTTTCAAAGATTTCACCGATATCCGAAGCAGATTCCTTATATTACCAATTAAAAATACATATAAGTAACTCATGATGTAACTCATATAATATTTCAACAAAGAAAGTGAATCACAAAATTAGTACTTCAGTTGCATAATATATGAAGAAAAATTAATATATCATATAATTTGATAGAAGAGACAAATGTTTTATTAAAATATATTTTATGTCTCAAGGGATTTATCGCAAAAAAAATTAATTTTACTCTTACGAAATATTAACCAATATATTATGATTGAAGTTTGTTGGGTGTATTGAATAACATACCTTGTTTACTTCCATTAAAAAAGAGAGAAAACCTTGAACTGTACAAACTCTGAAATTGAGTAATTCAACAAGTTGTCGGAATGTTTATTATGAGAAAATATAAGGTTACAAATAGGGTATTTATCATACACATTGAATCAAAGTCTCACAAATATGTATCAATCAAATATCCATGTATTAATTGTCATCCATTATACCATTAATGAATTAATTGTGTTGGAAAATAAATTATGATATTATGATAATTGATTTTGTTTTATATTACAATATAATTTAGAACAAAAAGGGATTTTATATTAATTTGTATCAAGTATTGAAATGAATTTCCAGAAAATTTCATATTATTATTTTAATATTATATAAATTTTATCATTAATAATATATCAAATTTACCCAAAAAATTTATAATTATTTATGACGACACAAGTAAAGTTGTGGAATTTTTATTTAAGAAGGAAGTCACTCTGATTTACTTTAAATTGTTAAAAAGTTATTCAAATTATTTAAAAAATAAATAGTTTTCAAAAAATCCTTAACTAACACACTCTTTAATATCAGATACAATCTATCTCCAATTCTCCTTTCGATTGGTAAACATATTATTAAAGATTAAGAACCTTGTTTATACCTTTACAAATAATTAAAACCTAGTTTTCTCTATTTTACCTCACAAACTGTTACTTAATTTAGGCTTAATTGCAACTTTACTCCCTCTATTTTGTCTTTTTCTTGATTTTGATACCTCTATTTTATAAGCCATAATTTTAGTCTCCTTTTTAAGTTTGATGTTCAATTTTCTTCCCGCTATTTTGTTTTTTATGCAAATTTAGTCCGTATTTTGGTCGCTTTTTCAACAGAAAGCTCAGAAGGTGACCAAAATCGGGGTTTTAAAAACATGGGGAACCAAAATTGAAAAAAAAAGGACAAAATAGGCGGATCAGGGTTGCAATTAAGCCTTTAATTTATTTTTAAAAATATTATTTAGAATTCCTCCATATCTTCAAAATTCAATCAAAACCAAAACCTTTCTTATTTTGGCTTTCAAAATCTTATTTTAGCTATTTCACAAAAGCAAACAAAATGGAATCCCTTGAAGTATAAAATTCCAAAAAGTTATCTCTGATTTTTTAAAAATTTAACAAATCAAATCTTACTTATTTTGCCTCTTAAAATCTTATTTAAGTTATTTCATAAAAAGTATTTTCAAACCATCCGTATATAATTTTCTAAAAAATACTCTACAAAATTGGGAAAAATGAATTAAAACCAATCTTTTCGTAAAGCCCGCAAAGTATTTTAGTGTAACACCCCACACATATTTGTCTAGAATAATATGCATAAAGTATTATAAATGGTTCATAAGACAACAAAATACATAAAGTTTTGCAGCGGAAAGTAGAAGTACACGAGTACAAAAGCCGAATGTATCATGGCCAAAATACAAATACATCAGAACGGTACATATCCAAAACACATAAACTAGTAAGCACGATATGAGCTAGAAGAAATGTCCAAGCATCGCCAAGAGATCTAATCCATCTTTCCCTTACCGCGATCTTGCCTCGAACCACCTGAAAAATAAGTAATTGGAATGGGATGAGATTACTAAATCTCAGTGAGTCCGCCTATCCTATTAGTCCACTCGGGTCTAAAGGGAACATACAATAATACACGAATCCACCATGGATTCGGGGTTCATCCTCACATCCGGTACAAGTACGGAGAAAAACAAAGAATCATCCTCCATTGGACGACTATTGCAGATATATATATATATAACAAACAAGTATGCAAACCCGCATCCACTTACGGGGAATCCAGAAGTGTAAATAACCCCGGCTAGGATTATGGAATAAATGCATCCTCGATGAGTAACCTCCTGCCTATTTGTCAAGGGACTTGTACAAGCACACTGCAGGGTGGTTAAACGAGTCCACAAGCCTAAATGGCCGTACCATGACCTGGCCTAATTGGCGTCATTATCCCGTTAACCTCCTTCACGCTAGTGAGTCACACCGAGTACAAACCGCCACCTTGACGCCTGAGCCCATCGGGCGAAAGCCTAGCATTAGTCTACGTGACTATACTAGAGGTGAGTTATCTCATCATGCATTAGCCTACTTGGCCGCATGACCCCACCTTACCGAGCACACTGCAACGGTAGCTCAGATGCACACCATATCGAACAATACACATGAACGGGTTATTCCATTGGACTACATGGTCCGGGAAAATACCTTGACTTCATAGTAAGAGGTATATCCCAATCTAGCCTACCGGCCACTTCGATTCAAGCATACAAAATATGACATAAAGTCAAGGTCACAATCAAGTCAAGCAATCCGATCGTTCAACCAAAACGACGGAGTTTCATACATTCAGCATAGCATGCAATAATATAACATAGTATTTGAAGATGAAAATTCATTATAACAGCATATTATCCAAACACTATTCATGTCGCTTTTTACTAAAGATACATCTGATATGCCGAATAATAATATTCAAACACCGGGACTAATTTTCCTAGATAGTATATTTAATTAGCTTTCTAACGGTATATAGTACGCGTCAATCGGACGTACGAAACGGGAGATATGAATTTTCCAAGTTACTGAATTTTTCCCCCTGCGCCCAGTGTAACCGGTTACACCAGGACCCGTAACCGGTTACGGTCACGCAAAATGCCCAGATTGTCTGATTTTCAACAGCGTAACCGGTTACACCAAAACCCGTAACCGGTTACACTGAACCAGAATCGTTTTTCTGCATTTCTAAGGGTTCTATATCAGTCCCAAAGCTCTAAAACAAAACCCCTACACTTTCAACTCAGTTCCAACGAATTTATAGTGAACAAGCACAATTAGAATCAGCAGTAGATAAGGATTTGATCAGGACTATAAAGATTAGCATATAATTCATGTATTACTCACATTCCCAAAACCCCAATCAGAAACCCTCACATGCAAGTCCCAAGTTCACTAACTATGAACTCACCTTAAGAGTGAAGAAGATGATGATAACAGGGCTGAAACAAGATGAAGATGATGGAAAGAGCAAGATTTGGGGCAGAAATAGCTGCATGCAAGGTTGATCAAGGGGACCAAGTTTGAGACTTCCTCTTCTCTTCCTCTCTTCCCACGTTCTCCTCTCTTTCTCTCTACCAAATCAGAATTCTGGTTTTTAGAAGAAAAGGATGATTAACCAAACATGTCCCTAATTCTTTATTTAAGTGGAAGTGTCCATAATACCCTCACTCTCACTAATTGACATGGTTTAATTTGATAAACCTATTAGTAAGAATGTGTATCATATTTATCCATTACTTATCTCAATTTAATTTAGAATTAGTAACTGAATAAATATAATACCGGGTATTACATTCTCCCCCCCTTAAATAGAATTCGTCCTCGAATTCGAAGAAAACTTACCAAAACAAGTGAGGGTAGGATTCCCGCATCTCGGATTCAAGCTCCCAAGTAGCTTCCTCAGGACGCGTCTCATCCCACATCACTTTTACGATAGGTATCTCCTTATTCCGTAGAGACTTGCTTGCACGCTCCAGGATACGGTAAGGTTGAGGATCATAGGAAAGATCCGGTTCTACTTCAACAAAATCCGGAAGAATTGGGTGGAAGGTGTCAGGCACGAACTTTCGGAGCTGAGATACGTGGAATACGTCATGCAGCCCGGATAGTGAAGGTGGCAATGCCAACTGATAAGCCACTTCACCTACCCGACTCATAATCTGATATGGTCCTACATACCTCGGACCGAGCTTTCGTGTTTTGAACTGTCCTCCCAACCTCAACCTTGGAGTGACCTTCAAATACACATGATCACCAACTTCAAATTCTAACGGTCTCCTTCGCTTGTCCGCATAATTCTTCTGCCGGTCTTGAGCTTTCTTAAGGTTACTTTGGATCATCTTAACCTTCTCGGTAGTTTCTTGTATAATCTCCGGTCCAAGAATACTTTTCTCCCCTACTTCGGCCCAACATAGCGGTGATCGACATTTTCTCCCATATAAAGCCTCATAAGGAGCCATACCCAAACTAGCATGGTAACTGTTATTGTATGCGAACTCTATCAATGGCAAATGATCTTTCCAACTCCCACCTTCTTCTAAAATACAAGCTCTCAGCATATCTTCAATCGTCTGGATCGTCCTCTCCGTCTGCCCATCGGACTGAGGGTGGTTAGACGTGCTCATATCCAGTCTAGTCCCCAATTCCTTATGAAACACCTTCCAAAATCTCGAAGTGAATTTTGGATCCCGATCGGACACTATACTGGATGGCACACCATGCAATCGGACAATCTCCGCTATGAAAAGTCTTGCGAGATGAATCACCTTGTGCGTGGTCTTTACAGGTAAAAAGTGAGCAGATTTGGTCAACCTATCCACTATTACCCATATAGAATCATGTCCGCTTCGAGCACGAGGTAATCCCACAATGAAATCCATAGAGATAGAATCCCATTTCCACATTGGTACCTCCAGTGGCTGCAACATTCCTCCTGGTCTCTGATGCTCAATCTTAACTTGTTGACAAATGGGACACTGTGCTACATACTCTGCAATCTCCTTCTTCATACCTGGCCACCAAAAGTCCTTTTTCAAGTCTTGATACATTTTGGTTGACCCAGGATGAATAGAAAACCTACTCTTGTGTGCTTCATCCAGAATCAGACGCTTTAACTCCGAATCATTCGGTACACACACCCGTTGCTGAAATAAGATTACCCCATCAGGTGCCCTCACAAAATCAGACATATTTTTGCTCGCTTGCAATTGCTCATCATACCCTTGGGATATCCGAATTCTCTCTCTCAACCCATTCTGGATGCTCAAATTACTGATTAACACGCCCTTGGGTGTCCATTCAAACTGAAGGTTAAGATTTCGAAATTTCTCCAATAAGTCATACTCTAACATCATCAACTCAGCAATTCGAAATTCCTTCCTACTTAATGCATCTGCCACTTTGTTGGCCTTTCCTGGGTGGTACTTCAATTCAAAGTCATAATCCTTTAGGTACTCCATCCATCTCCTTTGTCGCATATTCAACTCTTTCTGGTCAAAGAGATATCTCAAGCTCTTATGATCACTGAACATCTCAAAGTGAACGCCATATAGGTAATGTCGCCACACCTTGAGTGCAAAGACTATTGCAGCAAGTTCAAGATCATGGGTCGGGTAATTCTCTTCATGAGATCTCAACTGTCGAGACGCATAAGCTACCACCTGACCATCTTGCATCAAAACTCCTCCCAAACCTTTCTTAGAAGCGTCACAGAACACCTCATAAGATCGGTTTGGATCCGGAATCACTAACACTGGTGCGGTAGTCAACTTCTTCTTAAGTTTCTGGAAGCTCTGCTCACACTCGGAATCCCATTCAAAAGCAACCTCCTTACGTGTAAGCTTTGTCAAAGGTAAGGCTAACTTAGCAAACCCCATAATAAATCTTCGGTAATAACCCGCCAAGCCTAGGAAGCTTCTGACTTCAGTCACACTCTTCGGCCTCTCCCAATTCACTACTGCTTCTACTTTAGAAGGATCCACTGCTACGCCTCCTCCTGAGATAACGTGACCAAGAAAACTTACTTCGGATAGCCAAAACTCACACTTACTGAATTTGGCATACAACTGTTTCTCTCGAAGAGTAGATAACACAATCCGCAAGTGCTCTTCATGATCTTCAGGAGTACGAGAATACACAAGAATATCATCGATGAAAATCACCACAAACTGGTCCAAATATGGTTGAAAGATTCGATTCATGTAATCCATGAAAACTGCCGGAGCATTAGTCACACCAAAAGGCATAACTAAAAACTCGTAGTGACCATATCGAGTCCTGAAGGCAGTCTTAGGTACATCTGAGCTCTTCACTCGGATTTGATGGTATCCTGATCTAAGATCAATCTTCGAGAACACACTGGCTCCTTTCAATTGATCTAGAAGGTCATCGATCCGTGGTAAAGGATATTTGTTCTTTATAGTGACTTTGTTCAGCTGACGGTAATCAATGCACAAGCGCATACTTCCGTCTTTCTTTTTCACCAAAAGAACAGGAGCTCCCCATGGAGAAACACTGGGTTGAATGAAATGCTTGGCAAGAAGTTCTTCCAATTGGCGCTTCAGTTCTCTGAGTTCAATAGGAGACATCCTATATGGAGTGATGGAAACTGGGGCTGTCCCCGGAACAAGATCAATTGAGAATTCTGCTTCCCTTTCCGGAGGAAGGGAAGTGATATCCTCAGGAAAAACATCAGAAAATTCGCACACCACCGGAATCTCCGAAAATTCAACTCTCACAGAAGACTCCTTGGAAAGAACTAAAAGAAAGGATCTTTCTTGAGAACAGAGATAATTAACCGTGCTGATTGTACCTTCTATCAACTTGGTAATTGCATCATCAGAAGAAGTCTCTTCAGCAGGAATGAATATGGCCTTCTCTTTGCAACCAATGTATACCGAGTTAAGAGACAACCAATCCATCCCTAGAATAACATCAAGCTTTTTGAGGGGTAAACAAATTAGATCAATCGGAAAGTCACGACCATTAAAGGACACTGAACAACCTTTACAAATTAGTCGAGCTTCCACGGTATCATCCGTCGCCGAAGAAATAATCATAGGACTGGGTAATGGAGTAGCTTCCAAACCAAGTCGGCAAACACACTCAGAAGAGACAAAGGAATGAGTGGCTCCACAATCAACTAAAACACATAAAGGTTGATTGTTAACATAACACGTACCCGCGATGAGATTGTCGTTTCCCTTGGCCTTTCTCGAATCCATGGTGTAAACACGACCCGCAGTCTTCTCCGGAATCCTCCTTTGTGGACACCGTGGAGCTATGTGGCCCTGCTCGCCGCATCTATAACAAGTCACAGGCACCAACTTGCACTCCCCGGCATGCTTCCTTCCACACTTGTGGCATTGTGGCGGTTGAGTCGACTGATCACCATAAACCTGCTTCCTCTTTGGTGGAGGATTACGGGGCCTCAAGTGTTGGGTAGGCCTTCCTTGCTCTCTGAAATTAGCCCTGTTCTGGTTCCTCTCTTCTTGAACCCTCTTCAGACTATTTTCAGCAACATAGCATTGCCTTAGACATTCAGCATAAGTGGTGAACTCTCTTTGGGAAACACTATGAGCAATGTCGGCCCTCAAACCCATCATAAACTGATCAATCTTCCATAGTTCATCTGGAGCATAAACAGCCTGTCTGGAATAGTCTGCCAAGTCCTCAAACTTCTCTGCATATTCTGAAACAGACATGTCACCTTGCTTGAAGTTCTGGAATTCTCTCTCCTTCTGGGTCCTTACACTATTAGGGAAATACTTCTCTAAGAATGCCACTTTAAAGTGTTGCCAATCCTTAGGAATTTCTTGAGTGGTGAAGTAAGTAGATGCAGTGTTCCACCACCTAAGAGCTGGTCCCTTCATCTTCTGAGTAGCAAAGATCACCTTCTCTTCTTCAGTACACTGAATAGCTTGAAACACCCTCTCCATTCCAGCTAACCAGTCATGAGCCAAGAGTGAATCAAGTCCGCCAACAAACTCTGGAGGATCCATCCTGAAGAAGGCACGAAAATCAGGTCCAGTCGCAGTTTGAGGAACAGGAGCTTGAGTAGGAGGTTGTTGTCCCTGCATGCCTTGCATCATTTGAGCCATCATCTGGTTCTGCTGCATCATCTGCTGCATCATCTGTTGCCATGGCACGCCTGCACCTCCGGCTTCATGCTCGGGCTCCACATGCCTAGTTCTGGGCCTTCCGGGACCTCTGCGTTGCTCAGCCATCTCCCTGTCTGTCCTACGCATGGAATCAAGCTGATCAGACTCAATGCCATAAATAAGACATAAGGAATCACACTGATTATACACATATGAGGCAGAATTGTGCTGCATTATGATGTGTCTTAGCAAAGTCGAGGATCGACCTGCTCTGATACCAACTGTAACACCCCACACATATTTGTCTAGAATAATATGCATAAAGTATTATAAATGGTTCATAAGACAACAAAATACATAAAGTTTTGCAGCGGAAAGTAGAAGTACACGAGTACAAAAGCCGAATGTATCATGGCCAAAATACAAATACATCAGAACGGTACATATCCAAAACACATAAACTAGTAAGCACGATATGAGCTAGAAGAAATGTCCAAGCATCGCCAAGAGATCTAATCCATCTTTCCCTTACCGCGATCTTGCCTCGAACCACCTGAAAAATAAGTAATTGGAATGGGATGAGATTACTAAATCTCAGTGAGTCCGCCTATCCTATTAGTCCACTCGGGTCTAAAGGGAACATACAATAATACACGAATCCACCATGGATTCGGGGTTCATCCTCACATCCGGTACAAGTACGGAGAAAAACAAAGAATCATCCTCCATTGGACGACTATTGCAGATATATATATATATAACAAACAAGTATGCAAACCCGCATCCACTTACGGGGAATCCAGAAGTGTAAATAACCCCGGCTAGGATTATGGAATAAATGCATCCTCGATGAGTAACCTCCTGCCTATTTGTCAAGGGACTTGTACAAGCACACTGCAGGGTGGTTAAACGAGTCCACAAGCCTAAATGGCCGTACCATGACCTGGCCTAATTGGCGTCATTATCCCGTTAACCTCCTTCACGCTAGTGAGTCACACCGAGTACAAACCGCCACCTTGACGCCTGAGCCCATCGGGCGAAAGCCTAGCATTAGTCTACGTGACTATACTAGAGGTGAGTTATCTCATCATGCATTAGCCTACTTGGCCGCATGACCCCACCTTACCGAGCACACTGCAACGGTAGCTCAGATGCACACCATATCGAACAATACACATGAACGGGTTATTCCATTGGACTACATGGTCCGGGAAAATACCTTGACTTCATAGTAAGAGGTATATCCCAATCTAGCCTACCGGCCACTTCGATTCAAGCATACAAAATATGACATAAAGTCAAGGTCACAATCAAGTCAAGCAATCCGATCGTTCAACCAAAACGACGGAGTTTCATACATTCAGCATAGCATGCAATAATATAACATAGTATTTGAAGATGAAAATTCATTATAACAGCATATTATCCAAACACTATTCATGTCGCTTTTTACTAAAGATACATCTGATATGCCGAATAATAATATTCAAACACCGGGACTAATTTTCCTAGATAGTATATTTAATTAGCTTTCTAACGGTATATAGTACGCGTCAATCGGACGTACGAAACGGGAGATATGAATTTTCCAAGTTACTGAATTTTTCCCCCTGCGCCCAGTGTAACCGGTTACACCAGGACCCGTAACCGGTTACGGTCACGCAAAATGCCCAGATTGTCTGATTTTCAACAGCGTAACCGGTTACACCAAAACCCGTAACCGGTTACACTGAACCAGAATCGTTTTTCTGCATTTCTAAGGGTTCTATATCAGTCCCAAAGCTCTAAAACAAAACCCCTACACTTTCAACTCAGTTCCAACGAATTTATAGTGAACAAGCACAATTAGAATCAGCAGTAGATAAGGATTTGATCAGGACTATAAAGATTAGCATATAATTCATGTATTACTCACATTCCCAAAACCCCAATCAGAAACCCTCACATGCAAGTCCCAAGTTCACTAACTATGAACTCACCTTAAGAGTGAAGAAGATGATGATAACAGGGCTGAAACAAGATGAAGATGATGGAAAGAGCAAGATTTGGGGCAGAAATAGCTGCATGCAAGGTTGATCAAGGGGACCAAGTTTGAGACTTCCTCTTCTCTTCCTCTCTTCCCACGTTCTCCTCTCTTTCTCTCTACCAAATCAGAATTCTGGTTTTTAGAAGAAAAGGATGATTAACCAAACATGTCCCTAATTCTTTATTTAAGTGGAAGTGTCCATAATACCCTCACTCTCACTAATTGACATGGTTTAATTTGATAAACCTATTAGTAAGAATGTGTATCATATTTATCCATTACTTATCTCAATTTAATTTAGAATTAGTAACTGAATAAATATAATACCGGGTATTACATTTAGCCCATTTCATTAAGGATATAAGAATCATGAATTAAGTTGTTTTTTCAGATTAATAAAATATATTTCAAAATCTTGTTTAAGATATTTCCTTTTCTTTTAAAAGAATCGCTTTAAATATAAGTTCTAAATTAAAATCTCTACAAATCTTAAAAAATAAAATAATATCAAATTTTCCCTATTTATTCTCTCAAAAGTTAAAAACATATATGTGTTGTTCGACTGGACCAAATTAGGGTCCCTCCGAATCTTTGTTGGAATTTCTTTGACAAATTTAAAGTTGGAATCTAGTAATTTAGGATAATGATCATCATATTTAATATGTAGTTATGAAGTCAATTTTGACCCTAAAATTTGTAAAATTTGAGACAATATTTAGAATATACACATAAATTTGGGAATTGTTATAAAAAAAAGTAATTTAATTCCAAATCTATGTGAAATATTGGGACACATACTAGACGACTAATATAATAACTTTAACTACAAAAGTTTAAAATTTTTATAAAAATCCAATCGTTGAGTTAAATCAAAAATAATAATTTTGTTTTTTTATTTAAAACAAAATACTTCAATATGATCAATCAAATATTTCAAAAGGACACTAAAAACATAAATGTATTCCCCACTGATTATAGAGAAACCCAAATCCTTTCTCATTCAAAACTTCTTTATAGACTACAAATATCTAGAAACCCAAAATTACTCTTTCATGAATTCTAAATTAAATAATTACTTTTGATGAATATGTATATAAAATTATCCACCTTTATTAATTACAATAAAATTAAAATTTAACCTTTATATAGGAAGAAAAGTATTAAACAATGTTAAGAGAGTAAACATAACAATTTCATATCATTAGTAGATAGAAAGTTTAACTACATTGATATTTGACGAGATTAGTTGCGATTCTTCTCATATTCATTCAAAGTGGCTAGCATTTCATCCGTAAGAGTAACACTGGTGCCGGGATAATATGATTTTGTTTCTTCCCAAGTGAGATCAGAAAACTGATTGAGGCCAGCCGTGTGACTATACTTTTTCATTTTATTGTGTTCAGTCATCTTGGAATAACAATCCGCAAACAATTTGAACCTGTACTTCTTTTCATCCTCTGAAGAGTATGTTTTGCCGTATTTCTTGCACCAATTTTCAAAGATTTCACCGATATCCGAAGCAGATTCCTTATATTACCAATTAAAAATACATATAAGTAACTCATGATGTAACTCATATAATATTTCAACAAAGAAAGTGAATCACAAAATTAGTACTTCAGTTGCATAATATATGAAGAAAAATTAATATATCATATAATTTGATAGAAGAGACAAATGTTTTATTAAAATATATTTTATGTCTCAAGGGATTTATCGCAAAAAAAATTAATTTTACTCTTACGAAATATTAACCAATATATTATGATTGAAGTTTGTTGGGTGTATTGAATAACATACCTTGTTTACTTCCATTAAAAAAGAGAGAAAACCTTGAACTGTACAAACTCTGAAATTGAGTAATTCAACAAGTTGTCGGAATGTTTATTATGAGAAAATATAAGGTTACAAATAGGGTATTTATCATACACATTGAATCAAAGTCTCACAAATATGTATCAATCAAATATCCATGTATTAATTGTCATCCATTATACCATTAATGAATTAATTGTGTTGGAAAATAAATTATGATATTATGATAATTGATTTTGTTTTATATTACAATATAATTTAGAACAAAAAGGGATTTTATATTAATTTGTATCAAGTATTGAAATGAATTTCCAGAAAATTTCATATTATTATTTTAATATTATATAAATTTTATCATTAATAATATATCAAATTTACCCAAAAAATTTATAATTATTTATGACGACACAAGTAAAGTTGTGGAATTTTTATTTAAGAAGGAAGTCACTCTGATTTACTTTAAATTGTTAAAAAGTTATTCAAATTATTTAAAAAATAAATAGTTTTCAAAAAATCCTTAACTAACACACTCTTTAATATCAGATACAATCTATCTCCAATTCTCCTTTCGATTGGTAAACATATTATTAAAGATTAAGAACCTTGTTTATACCTTTACAAATAATTAAAACCTAGTTTTCTCTATTTTACCTCACAAACTGTTACTTAATTTAGGCTTAATTGCAACTTTACTCCCTCTATTTTGTCTTTTTCTTGATTTTGATACCTCTATTTTATAAGCCATAATTTTAGTCTCCTTTTTAAGTTTGATGTTCAATTTTCTTCCCGCTATTTTGTTTTTTATGCAAATTTAGTCCGTATTTTGGTCGCTTTTTCAACAGAAAGCTCAGAAGGTGACCAAAGTCGGGGTTTTAAAAACAGGGGGAACCAAAATTGAAAAAAAAAAGGACAAAATAGGCGGATCAGGGTTGCAATTAAGCCTTTAATTTATTTTTAAAAATATTATTTAGAATTCCTCCATATCTTCAAAATTCAATCAAAACCAAAACCTTTCTTATTTTGGCTTTCAAAATCTTATTTTAGCTATTTCACAAAAGCAAACAAAATGGAATCCCTTGAAGTATAAAATTCCAAAAAGTTATCTCTGATTTTTTAAAAATTTAACAAATCAAATCTTACTTATTTTGCCTCTTAAAATCTTATTTAAGTTATTTCATAAAAAGTATTTTGAAACCATCCGTATATAATTTTCTAAAAAATACTCTACAAAATTGGGAAAAATGAATTAAAACCAATCTTTTCGTAAAGCCCGCAAAGTATTTTAGCCCATTTCATTAAGGATATAAGAATCATGAATTAAGTTGTTTTTTCAGATTAATAAAATATATTTCAAAATCTTATTTAAGATATTTCCTTTTCTTTTAAAAGAATCGCTTTAAATATAAGTTCTAAATTAAAATCTCTACAAATCTTAAAAAATAAAATAATATCAAATTTTCCCTATTTATTCTCTCAAAAGTTAAAAACATATATGTGTTGTTCGACTGGACCAAATTAGGGTCCCTCCGAATCTTTGTTGGAATTTCTTTGACAAATTTAAAGTTGGAATCTAGTAATTTAGGATAATGATCAGCATATTTAATATGTAGTTATGAAGTCAATTTTGACCCTAAAATTTGTAAAATTTGAGACAATATTTAGAATATACACATAAATTTGGGAATTGTTATTAAAAAAAGTAATTTAATTCCAAATCTATGTGAAATATTGGGACACATACTAGACGACTAATATAATAACTTTAACTACAAAAGTTTAAAATTTTTATAAAAATCCAATCGTTGAGTTAAATCAAAAATAATAATTTTGTTTTTTTATTTAAAACAAAATACTTCAATATGATCAATCAAATATTTCAAAAGGACACTAAAAACATAAATGTATTCCCCACTGATTATAGAGAAACCCAAATCCTTTCTCATTCAAAACTTCTTTATAGACTACAAATATCTAGAAACCCAAAATTACTCTTTCATGAATTCTAAATTAAATAATTACTTTTGATGAATATGTATATAAAATTATCCACCTTTATTAATTACAATAAAATTAAAATTTAACCTTTATATAGGAAGAAAAGTATTAAACAATGTTAAGAGAGTAAACATAACAATTTCATATCATTAGTAGATAGAAAGTTTAACTACATTGATATTTGACGAGATTAGTTGCGATTCTTCTCATATTCATTCAAAGTGGCTAGCATTTCATCCGTAAGAGTAACACTGGTGCCGGGATAATATGATTTTGTTTCTTCCCAAGTGAGATCAGAAAACTGATTGAGGCCAGCCGTGTGACTATACTTTTTCATTTTATTGTGTTCAGTCATCTTGGAATAACAATCCGCAAACAATTTGAACCTGTACTTCTTTTCATCCTCTGAAGAGTATGTTTTGCCGTATTTCTTGCACCAATTTTCAAAGATTTCACCGATATCCGAAGCAGATTCCTTATATTACCAATTAAAAATACATATAAGTAAC
This sequence comes from Vicia villosa, assembly GCF_029867415.1. Classification (NCBI taxonomy): domain Eukaryota; kingdom Viridiplantae; phylum Streptophyta; class Magnoliopsida; order Fabales; family Fabaceae; genus Vicia; species Vicia villosa. The sequence continues at coordinate 23,353,263 of NC_081183.1, read as the reverse complement.
TCATGATGTAACTCATATAATATTTCAACAAAGAAAGTGAATCACAAAATTAGTACTTCAGTTGCATAATATATGAAGAAAAATTAATATATCATATAATTTGATAGAAGAGACAAATGTTTTATTAAAATATATTTTATGTCTCAAGGGATTTATCGCAAAAAAAATTAATTTTACTCTTACGAAATATTAACCAATATATTATGATTGAAGTTTGTTGGGTGTATTGAATAACATACCTTGTTTACTTCCATTAAAAAAGAGAGAAAACCTTGAACTGTACAAACTCTGAAATTGAGTAATTCAACAAGTTGTCGGAATGTTTATTATGAGAAAATATAAGGTTACAAATAGGGTATTTATCATACACATTGAATCAAAGTCTCACAAATATGTATCAATCAAATATCCATGTATTAATTGTCATCCATTATACCATTAATGAATTAATTGTGTTGGAAAATAAATTATGATATTATGATAATTGATTTTGTTTTATATTACAATATAATTTAGAACAAAAAGGGATTTTATATTAATTTGTATCAAGTATTGAAATGAATTTCCAGAAAATTTCATATTATTATTTTAATATTATATAAATTTTATCATTAATAATATATCAAATTTACCCAAAAAATTTATAATTATTTATGACGACACAAGTAAAGTTGTGGAATTTTTATTTAAGAAGGAAGTCACTCTGATTTACTTTAAATTGTTAAAAAGTTATTCAAATTATTTAAAAAATAAATAGTTTTCAAAAAATCCTTAACTAACACACTCTTTAATATCAGATACAATCTATCTCCAATTCTCCTTTCGATTGGTAAACATATTATTAAAGATTAAGAACCTTGTTTATACCTTTACAAATAATTAAAACCTAGTTTTCTCTATTTTACCTCACAAACTGTTACTTAATTTAGGCTTAATTGCAACTTTACTCCCTCTATTTTGTCTTTTTCTTGATTTTGATACCTCTATTTTATAAGCCATAATTTTAGTCTCCTTTTTAAGTTTGATGTTCAATTTTCTTCCCGCTATTTTGTTTTTTATGCAAATTTAGTCCGTATTTTGGTCGCTTTTTCAACAGAAAGCTCAGAAGGTGACCAAAGTCGGGGTTTTAAAAACAGGGGGAACCAAAATTGAAAAAAAAAGGACAAAATAGGCGGATCAGGGTTGCAATTAAGCCTTTAATTTATTTTTAAAAATATTATTTAGAATTCCTCCATATCTTCAAAATTCAATCAAAACCAAAACCTTTCTTATTTTGGCTTTCAAAATCTTATTTTAGCTATTTCACAAAAGCAAACAAAATGGAATCCCTTGAAGTATAAAATTCCAAAAAGTTATCTCTGATTTTTTAAAAATTTAACAAATCAAATCTTACTTATTTTGCCTCTTAAAATCTTATTTAAGTTATTTCATAAAAAGTATTTTGAAACCATCCGTATATAATTTTCTAAAAAATACTCTACAAAATTGGGAAAAATGAATTAAAACCAATCTTTTCGTAAAGCCCGCAAAGTATTTTAGCCCATTTCATTAAGGATATAAGAATCATGAATTAAGTTGTTTTTTCAGATTAATAAAATATATTTCAAAATCTTATTTAAGATATTTCCTTTTCTTTTAAAAGAATCGCTTTAAATATAAGTTCTAAATTAAAATCTCTACAAATCTTAAAAAATAAAATAATATCAAATTTTCCCTATTTATTCTCTCAAAAGTTAAAAACATATATGTGTTGTTCGACTGGACCAAATTAGGGTCCCTCCGAATCTTTGTTGGAATTTCTTTGACAAATTTAAAGTTGGAATCTAGTAATTTAGGATAATGATCAGCATATTTAATATGTAGTTATGAAGTCAATTTTGACCCTAAAATTTGTAAAATTTGAGACAATATTTAGAATATACACATAAATTTGGGAATTGTTATTAAAAAAAGTAATTTAATTCCAAATCTATGTGAAATATTGGGACACATACTAGACGACTAATATAATAACTTTAACTACAAAAGTTTAAAATTTTTATAAAAATCCAATCGTTGAGTTAAATCAAAAATAATAATTTTGTTTTTTTATTTAAAACAAAATACTTCAATATGATCAATCAAATATTTCAAAAGGACACTAAAAACATAAATGTATTCCCCACTGATTATAGAGAAACCCAAATCCTTTCTCATTCAAAACTTCTTTATAGACTACAAATATCTAGAAACCCAAAATTACTCTTTCATGAATTCTAAATTAAATAATTACTTTTGATGAATATGTATATAAAATTATCCACCTTTATTAATTACAATAAAATTAAAATTTAACCTTTATATAGGAAGAAAAGTATTAAACAATGTTAAGAGAGTAAACATAACAATTTCATATCATTAGTAGATAGAAAGTTTAACTACATTGATATTTGACGAGATTAGTTGCGATTCTTCTCATATTCATTCAAAGTGGCTAGCATTTCATCCGTAAGAGTAACACTGGTGCCGGGATAATATGATTTTGTTTCTTCCCAAGTGAGATCAGAAAACTGATTGAGGCCAGCCGTGTGACTATACTTTTTCATTTTATTGTGTTCAGTCATCTTGGAATAACAATCCGCAAACAATTTGAACCTGTACTTCTTTTCATCCTCTGAAGAGTATGTTTTGCCGTATTTCTTGCACCAATTTTCAAAGATTTCACCGATATCCGAAGCAGATTCCTTATATTACCAATTAAAAATACATATAAGTAACTCATGATGTAACTCATATAATATTTCAACAAAGAAAGTGAATCACAAAATTAGTACTTCAGTTGCATAATATATGAAGAAAAATTAATATATCATATAATTTGATAGAAGAGACAAATGTTTTATTAAAATATATTTTATGTCTCAAGGGATTTATCGCAAAAAAAATTAATTTTACTCTTACGAAATATTAACCAATATATTATGATTGAAGTTTGTTGGGTGTATTGAATAACATACCTTGTTTACTTCCATTAAAAAAGAGAGAAAACCTTGAACTGTACAAACTCTGAAATTGAGTAATTCAACAAGTTGTCGGAATGTTTATTATGAGAAAATATAAGGTTACAAATAGGGTATTTATCATACACATTGAATCAAAGTCTCACAAATATGTATCAATCAAATATCCATGTATTAATTGTCATCCATTATACCATTAATGAATTAATTGTGTTGGAAAATAAATTATGATATTATGATAATTGATTTTGTTTTATATTACAATATAATTTAGAACAAAAAGGGATTTTATATTAATTTGTATCAAGTATTGAAATGAATTTCCAGAAAATTTCATATTATTATTTTAATATTATATAAATTTTATCATTAATAATATATCAAATTTACCCAAAAAATTTATAATTATTTATGACGACACAAGTAAAGTTGTGGAATTTTTATTTAAGAAGGAAGTCACTCTGATTTACTTTAAATTGTTAAAAAGTTATTCAAATTATTTAAAAAATAAATAGTTTTCAAAAAATCCTTAACTAACACACTCTTTAATATCAGATACAATCTATCTCCAATTCTCCTTTCGATTGGTAAACATATTATTAAAGATTAAGAACCTTGTTTATACCTTTACAAATAATTAAAACCTAGTTTTCTCTATTTTACCTCACAAACTGTTACTTAATTTAGGCTTAATTGCAACTTTACTCCCTCTATTTTGTCTTTTTTTTTTTGATACCTCTATTTTATAAGCCATAATTTTAGTCTCCTTTTTAAGTTTGATGTTCAATTTTCTTCCCGCTATTTTGTTTTTTATGCAAATTTAGTCCGTATTTTGGTCGCTTTTTCAACAGAAAGCTCAGAAGGTGACCAAAGTCGGGGTTTTAAAAACAGGGGGAACCAAAATTGAAAAAAAAAAGGACAAAATAGGCGGATCAGGGTTGCAATTAAGCCTTTAATTTATTTTTAAAAATATTATTTAGAATTCCTCCATATCTTCAAAATTCAATCAAAACCAAAACCTTTCTTATTTTGGCTTTCAAAATCTTATTTTAGCTATTTCACAAAAGCAAACAAAATGGAATCCCTTGAAGTATAAAATTCCAAAAAGTTATCTCTGATTTTTTAAAAATTTAACAAATCAAATCTTACTTATTTTGCCTCTTAAAATCTTATTTAAGTTATTTCATAAAAAGTATTTTGAAACCATCCGTATATAATTTTCTAAAAAATACTCTACAAAATTGGGAAAAATGAATTAAAACCAATCTTTTCGTAAAGCCCGCAAAGTATTTTAGCCCATTTCATTAAGGATATAAGAATCATGAATTAAGTTGTTTTTTCAGATTAATAAAATATATTTCAAAATCTTATTTAAGATATTTCCTTTTCTTTTAAAAGAATCGCTTTAAATATAAGTTCTAAATTAAAATCTCTACAAATCTTAAAAAATAAAATAATATCAAATTTTCCCTATTTATTCTCTCAAAAGTTAAAAACATATATGTGTTGTTCGACTGGACCAAATTAGGGTCCCTCCGAATCTTTGTTGGAATTTCTTTGACAAATTTAAAGTTGGAATCTAGTAATTTAGGATAATGATCAGCATATTTAATATGTAGTTATGAAGTCAATTTTGACCCTAAAATTTGTAAAATTTGAGACAATATTTAGAATATACACATAAATTTGGGAATTGTTATTAAAAAAAGTAATTTAATTCCAAATCTATGTGAAATATTGGGACACATACTAGACGACTAATATAATAACTTTAACTACAAAAGTTTAAAATTTTTATAAAAATCCAATCGTTGAGTTAAATCAAAAATAATAATTTTGTTTTTTTATTTAAAACAAAATACTTCAATATGATCAATCAAATATTTCAAAAGGACACTAAAAACATAAATGTATTCCCCACTGATTATAGAGAAACCCAAATCCTTTCTCATTCAAAACTTCTTTATAGACTACAAATATCTAGAAACCCAAAATTACTCTTTCATGAATTCTAAATTAAATAATTACTTTTGATGAATATGTATATAAAATTATCCACCTTTATTAATTACAATAAAATTAAAATTTAACCTTTATATAGGAAGAAAAGTATTAAACAATGTTAAGAGAGTAAACATAACAATTTCATATCATTAGTAGATAGAAAGTTTAACTACATTGATATTTGACGAGATTAGTTGCGATTCTTCTCATATTCATTCAAAGTGGCTAGCATTTCATCCGTAAGAGTAACACTGGTGCCGGGATAATATGATTTTGTTTCTTCCCAAGTGAGATCAGAAAACTGATTGAGGCCAGCCGTGTGACTATACTTTTTCATTTTATTGTGTTCAGTCATCTTGGAATAACAATCCGCAAACAATTTGAACCTGTACTTCTTTTCATCCTCTGAAGAGTATGTTTTGCCGTATTTCTTGCACCAATTTTCAAAGATTTCACCGATATCCGAAGCAGATTCCTTATATTACCAATTAAAAATACATATAAGTAACTCATGATGTAACTCATATAATATTTCAACAAAGAAAGTGAATCACAAAATTAGTACTTCAGTTGCATAATATATGAAGAAAAATTAATATATCATATAATTTGATAGAAGAGACAAATGTTTTATTAAAATATATTTTATGTCTCAAGGGATTTATCGCAAAAAAAATTAATTTTACTCTTACGAAATATTAACCAATATATTATGATTGAAGTTTGTTGGGTGTATTGAATAACATACCTTGTTTACTTCCATTAAAAAAGAGAGAAAACCTTGAACTGTACAAACTCTGAAATTGAGTAATTCAACAAGTTGTCGGAATGTTTATTATGAGAAAATATAAGGTTACAAATAGGGTATTTATCATACACATTGAATCAAAGTCTCACAAATATGTATCAATCAAATATCCATGTATTAATTGTCATCCATTATACCATTAATGAATTAATTGTGTTGGAAAATAAATTATGATATTATGATAATTGATTTTGTTTTATATTACAATATAATTTAGAACAAAAAGGGATTTTATATTAATTTGTATCAAGTATTGAAATGAATTTCCAGAAAATTTCATATTATTATTTTAATATTATATAAATTTTATCATTAATAATATATCAAATTTACCCAAAAAATTTATAATTATTTATGACGACACAAGTAAAGTTGTGGAATTTTTATTTAAGAAGGAAGTCACTCTGATTTACTTTAAATTGTTAAAAAGTTATTCAAATTATTTAAAAAATAAATAGTTTTCAAAAAATCCTTAACTAACACACTCTTTAATATCAGATACAATCTATCTCCAATTCTCCTTTCGATTGGTAAACATATTATTAAAGATTAAGAACCTTGTTTATACCTTTACAAATAATTAAAACCTAGTTTTCTCTATTTTACCTCACAAACTGTTACTTAATTTAGGCTTAATTGCAACTTTACTCCCTCTATTTTGTCTTTTTCTTGATTTTGATACCTCTATTTTATAAGCCATAATTTTAGTCTCCTTTTTAAGTTTGATGTTCAATTTTCTTCCCGCTATTTTGTTTTTTATGCAAATTTAGTCCGTATTTTGGTCGCTTTTTCAACAGAAAGCTCAGAAGGTGACCAAAGTCGGGGTTTTAAAAACAGGGGGAACCAAAATTGAAAAAAAAAAGGACAAAATAGGCGGATCAGGGTTGCAATTAAGCCTTTAATTTATTTTTAAAAATATTATTTAGAATTCCTCCATATCTTCAAAATTCAATCAAAACCAAAACCTTTCTTATTTTGGCTTTCAAAATCTTATTTTAGCTATTTCACAAAAGCAAACAAAATGGAATCCCTTGAAGTATAAAATTCCAAAAAGTTATCTCTGATTTTTTAAAAATTTAACAAATCAAATCTTACTTATTTTGCCTCTTAAAATCTTATTTAAGTTATTTCATAAAAAGTATTTTGAAACCATCCGTATATAATTTTCTAAAAAATACTCTACAAAATTGGGAAAAATGAATTAAAACCAATCTTTTCGTAAAGCCCGCAAAGTATTTTAGCCCATTTCATTAAGGATATAAGAATCATGAATTAAGTTGTTTTTTCAGATTAATAAAATATATTTCAAAATCTTATTTAAGATATTTCCTTTTCTTTTAAAAGAATCGCTTTAAATATAAGTTCTAAATTAAAATCTCTACAAATCTTAAAAAATAAAATAATATCAAATTTTCCCTATTTATTCTCTCAAAAGTTAAAAACATATATGTGTTGTTCGACTGGACCAAATTAGGGTCCCTCCGAATCTTTGTTGGAATTTCTTTGACAAATTTAAAGTTGGAATCTAGTAATTTAGGATAATGATCAGCATATTTAATATGTAGTTATGAAGTCAATTTTGACCCTAAAATTTGTAAAATTTGAGACAATATTTAGAATATACACATAAATTTGGGAATTGTTATTAAAAAAAGTAATTTAATTCCAAATCTATGTGAAATATTGGGACACATACTAGACGACTAATATAATAACTTTAACTACAAAAGTTTAAAATTTTTATAAAAATCCAATCGTTGAGTTAAATCAAAAATAATAATTTTGTTTTTTTATTTAAAACAAAATACTTCAATATGATCAATCAAATATTTCAAAAGGACACTAAAAACATAAATGTATTCCCCACTGATTATAGAGAAACCCAAATCCTTTCTCATTCAAAACTTCTTTATAGACTACAAATATCTAGAAACCCAAAATTACTCTTTCATGAATTCTAAATTAAATAATTACTTTTGATGAATATGTATATAAAATTATCCACCTTTATTAATTACAATAAAATTAAAATTTAACCTTTATATAGGAAGAAAAGTATTAAACAATGTTAAGAGAGTAAACATAACAATTTCATATCATTAGTAGATAGAAAGTTTAACTACATTGATATTTGACGAGATTAGTTGCGATTCTTCTCATATTCATTCAAAGTGGCTAGCATTTCATCCGTAAGAGTAACACTGGTGCCGGGATAATATGATTTTGTTTCTTCCCAAGTGAGATCAGAAAACTGATTGAGGCCAGCCGTGTGACTATACTTTTTCATTTTATTGTGTTCAGTCATCTTGGAATAACAATCCGCAAACAATTTGAACCTGTACTTCTTTTCATCCTCTGAAGAGTATGTTTTGCCGTATTTCTTGCACCAATTTTCAAAGATTTCACCGATATCCGAAGCAGATTCCTTATATTACCAATTAAAAATACATATAAGTAACTCATGATGTAACTCATATAATATTTCAACAAAGAAAGTGAATCACAAAATTAGTACTTCAGTTGCATAATATATGAAGAAAAATTAATATATCATATAATTTGATAGAAGAGACAAATGTTTTATTAAAATATATTTTATGTCTCAAGGGATTTATCGCAAAAAAAATTAATTTTACTCTTACGAAATATTAACCAATATATTATGATTGAAGTTTGTTGGGTGTATTGAATAACATACCTTGTTTACTTCCATTAAAAAAGAGAGAAAACCTTGAACTGTACAAACTCTGAAATTGAGTAATTCAACAAGTTGTCGGAATGTTTATTATGAGAAAATATAAGGTTACAAATAGGGTATTTATCATACACATTGAATCAAAGTCTCACAAATATGTATCAATCAAATATCCATGTATTAATTGTCATCCATTATACCATTAATGAATTAATTGTGTTGGAAAATAAATTATGATATTATGATAATTGATTTTGTTTTATATTACAATATAATTTAGAACAAAAAGGGATTTTATATTAATTTGTATCAAGTATTGAAATGAATTTCCAGAAAATTTCATATTATTATTTTAATATTATATAAATTTTATCATTAATAATATATCAAATTTACCCAAAAAATTTATAATTATTTATGACGACACAAGTAAAGTTGTGGAATTTTTATTTAAGAAGGAAGTCACTCTGATTTACTTTAAATTGTTAAAAAGTTATTCAAATTATTTAAAAAATAAATAGTTTTCAAAAAATCCTTAACTAACACACTCTTTAATATCAGATACAATCTATCTCCAATTCTCCTTTCGATTGGTAAACATATTATTAAAGATTAAGAACCTTGTTTATACCTTTACAAATAATTAAAACCTAGTTTTCTCTATTTTACCTCACAAACTGTTACTTAATTTAGGCTTAATTGCAACTTTACTCCCTCTATTTTGTCTTTTTCTTGATTTTGATACCTCTATTTTATAAGCCATAATTTTAGTCTCCTTTTTAAGTTTGATGTTCAATTTTCTTCCCGCTATTTTGTTTTTTATGCAAATTTAGTCCGTATTTTGGTCGCTTTTTCAACAGAAAGCTCAGAAGGTGACCAAAGTCGGGGTTTTAAAAACAGGGGGAACCAAAATTGAAAAAAAAAAGGACAAAATAGGCGGATCAGGGTTGCAATTAAGCCTTTAATTTATTTTTAAAAATATTATTTAGAATTCCTCCATATCTTCAAAATTCAATCAAAACCAAAACCTTTCTTATTTTGGCTTTCAAAATCTTATTTTAGCTATTTCACAAAAGCAAACAAAATGGAATCCCTTGAAGTATAAAATTCCAAAAAGTTATCTCTGATTTTTTAAAAATTTAACAAATCAAATCTTACTTATTTTGCCTCTTAAAATCTTATTTAAGTTATTTCATAAAAAGTATTTTGAAACCATCCGTATATAATTTTCTAAAAAATACTCTACAAAATTGGGAAAAATGAATTAAAACCAATCTTTTCGTAAAGCCCGCAAAGTATTTTAGCCCATTTCATTAAGGATATAAGAATCATGAATTAAGTTGTTTTTTCAGATTAATAAAATATATTTCAAAATCTTATTTAAGATATTTCCTTTTCTTTTAAAAGAATCGCTTTAAATATAAGTTCTAAATTAAAATCTCTACAAATCTTAAAAAATAAAATAATATCAAATTTTCCCTATTTATTCTCTCAAAAGTTAAAAACATATATGTGTTGTTCGACTGGACCAAATTAGGGTCCCTCCGAATCTTTGTTGGAATTTCTTTGACAAATTTAAAGTTGGAATCTAGTAATTTAGGATAATGATCAGCATATTTAATATGTAGTTATGAAGTCAATTTTGACCCTAAAATTTGTAAAATTTGAGACAATATTTAGAATATACACATAAATTTGGGAATTGTTATTAAAAAAAGTAATTTAATTCCAAATCTATGTGAAATATTGGGACACATACTAGACGACTAATATAATAACTTTAACTACAAAAGTTTAAAATTTTTATAAAAATCCAATCGTTGAGTTAAATCAAAAATAATAATTTTGTTTTTTTATTTAAAACAAAATACTTCAATATGATCAATCAAATATTTCAAAAGGACACTAAAAACATAAATGTATTCCCCACTGATTATAGAGAAACCCAAATCCTTTCTCATTCAAAACTTCTTTATAGACTACAAATATCTAGAAACCCAAAATTACTCTTTCATGAATTCTAAATTAAATAATTACTTTTGATGAATATGTATATAAAATTATCCACCTTTATTAATTACAATAAAATTAAAATTTAACCTTTATATAGGAAGAAAAGTATTAAACAATGTTAAGAGAGTAAACATAACAATTTCATATCATTAGTAGATAGAAAGTTTAACTACATTGATATTTGACGAGATTAGTTGCGATTCTTCTCATATTCATTCAAAGTGGCTAGCATTTCATCCGTAAGAGTAACACTGGTGCCGGGATAATATGATTTTGTTTCTTCCCAAGTGAGATCAGAAAACTGATTGAGGCCAGCCGTGTGACTATACTTTTTCATTTTATTGTGTTCAGTCATCTTGGAATAACAATCCGCAAACAATTTGAACCTGTACTTCTTTTCATCCTCTGAAGAGTATGTTTTGCCGTATTTCTTGCACCAATTTTCAAAGATTTCACCGATATCCGAAGCAGATTCCTTATATTACCAATTAAAAATACATATAAGTAACTCATGATGTAACTCATATAATATTTCAACAAAGAAAGTGAATCACAAAATTAGTACTTCAGTTGCATAATATATGAAGAAAAATTAATATATCATATAATTTGATAGAAGAGACAAATGTTTTATTAAAATATATTTTATGTCTCAAGGGATTTATCGCAAAAAAAAATTAATTTTACTCTTACGAAATATTAACCAATATATTATGATTGAAGTTTGTTGGGTGTATTGAATAACATACCTTGTTTACTTCCATTAAAAAAGAGAGAAAACCTTGAACTGTACAAACTCTGAAATTGAGTAATTCAACAAGTTGTCGGAATGTTTATTATGAGAAAATATAAGGTTACAAATAGGGTATTTATCATACACATTGAATCAAAGTCTCACAAATATGTATCAATCAAATATCCATGTATTAATTGTCATCCATTATACCATTAATGAATTAATTGTGTTGGAAAATAAATTATGATATTATGATAATTGATTTTGTTTTATATTACAATATAATTTAGAACAAAAAGGGATTTTATATTAATTTGTATCAAGTATTGAAATGAATTTCCAGAAAATTTCATATTATTATTGTAAAAATACAAGTACATCATAACAGTACATGTCCAAAATACAAGAACAGATAGGCACGACAACAACTAAAAGAAATATCCAAGCATCGCCAAGAGATCTAATCCATCTTTCCCTTACCGCGATCTTGCCTCGAACCACCTGAAAAATGAATAATTGGAATGGGATGAGATTACTAAATCTCAGTGAGTCCACCTATCCTATTAGTCCACTCGGATCTAAAGGGAACATGCAAAATAAGCGAATCCACCATGGATTCGGGGTTATCCTCGCTTCCGGTATAAATACGGAATAAACAAGGCGACTTATCCACCATTGGACTTGTCTCAAGCAAATGCACATTGTATAACAAACAAGTATGCAAACCCGCATCCACATACGGGGAATCCAGAAGTGTAAATAACCCCGGCTAGGATTATGGAATAAATGCATCCTCGATGAGTAACCTCCTGCCTATTTGTCAAGGGACTTGTACAAGCACACTGCAGGATGGTTAAACGAGTCCACACAAGCCTAAATGGCCGTGCGATGACCTGGCCTAATTGGCGTCATCATCCCGTTAACCTCCTTCACGCTAGTGAGTTACGCCGAGTACAAACCGCCACCTTGACGCCTGAGCCCATCGGGCGAAAGCCTAGTGTTAGTCTACATGACTTCACTAGAGGTGAGTTATCACATTATGCATTAGCCTACATAGCCGCATAACCCCACCATACTGAGCACGCACGTGTGTTAATGCCAGGTGAGTAAAACCCCGTACGGAAACTCACGAGCACACTGCAACGGTAGCTCAGATGCACACCATATCGAACAATACACATGAACGGGTTATTCCATTGGACTACACGGACCGGGAGGGCTCATAAACTACACGGTCAGAGCAACGTCCCAATCTAGCCTGCCGGCCACTTCAATTCAAGCATACAAAAATATGACATAAAGTCAAGGTCACAAGCAAGACAAGCAATCCGATCGTTCAACCAAAACGACGGAGTTTTCATACTTCCAGCATAGCATACAATAATATAGCATAGTATTTGAAGAGAAAATTTCATTATAACAGCATATTATCCAAATATTATTCATGTCGCTCTTTACTAAAGGTACGTCTGATATGCCGAAAAGTAATATTCAAACACCGAGGCTAATTTTCCTAGATAGTATATTTAATTAGCTTTCTAACGGTATATGGCACGCGCCAATCGGATGCACGAAACGGGAGATATGAATTTTCCAAACTACTGAATTTTTACTTCTGCGCCCAGTGTAACCGGTTACACCAGGAACCGTAACCGGTTACTGTCACGCAAAATGCCCAGATTCTCAGTTTTTCAACAGTGTAACCGGTTACACTCAAACCCGTAACCGGTTACACTGAACCAGAATCATTTTTCTGCGTTTTCTAGAGTCTTTGACAGTCCCAAACCTCTATAATGGATCCCCTGCACTACCAACTCAGTTCCAACAAATTTATGGTAAACAAGCACAATTAGAATCATCAGTAGATAAGGATTTCATCAGGACTAACAAAGATTAGCATTTGATTCATATATTACTCACATTCCCAAATCCCCAATTGAAAACCCTCACATGCAAACCCCAAGTTTACTAACTATGGACTCACCTCAGAGAAGAAAGAAGATGATGATGAAGCTGTAGTAAGATGGAGATGATGAAAGGAACAAGGTTTGGACAGAATTCTGGTGCATGCAAGAAGTGAGCTTAAACCAAGTTTTTGGAACTTTCTTCCTCTTCCTCTCTTTCCACGCTTCTTTCTCTCTTTTTCTTCCAACACAAATTCTGGTTTTGTAAAAGGAAAGAAGGATCAACCAAACATGCTTCCATTCTACTTAAGGGTGAAAATACCATTATACCCTTCCCATTACCACTAATAGTTTTAGTTAACACTAAAGATCAATTAGTGGAATATACATCATATTTATCCATCTTACTTCATACCAATTTTATTAGTGATTATAATGATCGAATAAATATAAGGTCGGGTATTACATTCTCCCCCCCTTAAATAGAATTCGTCCTCGAATTCAAAGAAAACTTACCAAAACAAGTGAGGGTAGGATTCCCGCATCTCTGACTCAAGCTCCCAAGTAGCCTCCTCAGGACGCGCCTCATCCCACATCACCTTCACGATAGGTATCTCCTTACTCCGTAGAGACTTGCTCGCACGCTCTAGGATACGGTAAGGTTGAGGATCATAGGAAAGATCTGGCTCTACTTCAACAGAATCCGGAAGAATAGGATGAAAAGTATCAGGTACGAACTTCCGGAGCTGAGATACGTGGAACACATCATGCAGCCCGGATAGTGAAGGTGGTAATGCCAACTGATAGGCCACTTCGCCTACCCGGCTCATAATCTGATACGGTCCTACATATCTCGGACTGAGTTAACGCGTTTTGAACGGTCCTCCCAACCTCAATCTTGGAGTGACCTTCAAATACACATGATCACCAACTTCAAATTCTAAAGGTCTCCTCCGCTTGTCCGCATAGTTCTTTTGTCGGTCTTGGGCTTTCTTGAGATTATCTCGGATTATCTTAACTTTCTCGGTAGTTTCTTGTATAATCTCCGGTCCAAGAATACTCTTCTCCCCTACTTCGGCCCAGCACAAAGGTGATCGACATTTTCTCCCGTATAGAGCTTCATAGGGAGCCATACCCAAACTAGCATGGTAACTGTTATTGTATGCGAACTCTATCAATGGCAAATGATCTTTCCAACTCCCACCTTCTTCTAGAATGCAAGCTCTCAGCATATCCTCTATTGTCTGAATCGTCCTCTCCGTCTGCCCATCGGATTGAGGATGGTTCGACGTACTCATATCCAATCTAGTCCCTAATTCCTTATGAAACATCTTCCAAAATCTCGAAGTGAATTTTGGATCACGATCAGACACTATACTGGACGGCACGCCATGCAACCGTACAATCTCTGCTATGAAAAGCCTTGCGAGATGAATCACCTTGTGAGTGGTCTTTACATGTAAAAAGTGAGCAGACTTAGTCAACCTGTCCACTATTACCCATATCGAATCATGTCCGCCTCGAGTACGTGGTAATCCCACAATGAAATCCATAGAGATAGAATCCCATTTCCACGTTGGTACCTCCAGTAGCTGTAACATTCCTCCTGGTCTCTGATGCTCAATCTTAACCTGTTGACAAATGGGACATTATGCTACATACTCTGCAATCTCCTTCTTCATCCCTGGCCACCAAAAGTCTTTCCTCAAGTCTTGATACATTTTGGTCGATCCAGGATGAATAGAAAATCTACTCTTGTGTGCTTCATCCAGAATCAAATGCTTCAACTCAGAATCATTAGGTACACACATCCGTTGCTTAAACAAGATTACTCCATCAGGTGCTCTCACAAAATCAGGCATGCCTTCGCTCGCTTGCAATTGTTCATCATACCCTTGTGATACCCGAATTCTTCCTCGTAGCTCATTCTGGATGCTCAAGTTACTGATCAACACGCCATTGGGTGTCCATTCAAACTGAAGGTTAAGATTTCGAAACCGTTCCAATAAGTCATGTTCTAACATCATCAACTCCGCAACTCGAAATCCCTTCCTACTTAACGCATCTGCCACTTTGTTAGCCTTTCCTGGATGATACTTCAATTCAAAGTCATAATCTTTAAGGTACTCCATCCATCTCCTTTGTCGCATATTCAACTCCTTCTGGTCGAAAAGATATCTCAAGCTTTTATGATCACTGAACATCTCAAAGTGAACGCCATATAGGTAATGTCGCCACACCTTGAGTGCAAAAACTATCGCAGCGAGCTCAAGATCATGGGTCGGGTAATTCTCTTCATGAGATCTCAACTGCCGAGAGGCATAAGCTACCACCTGGCCATCTTGCATCAATACTCCGCCTAAACCTTTCTTAGAAGCGTTGCAGAACACCTCATAGGATCGGTTTTGATCCGGAATTACTAACACGGGCGCAGTAGTCAACTTCTTCTTAAGTTTCTGGAAACTCTGCTCACACTCGGAGTCCCATTCAAAAGCAACCTCCTTTCGCGTAAGCTTTGTCAATGGTAAGGCTAACTTAGCAAACCCCATGATAAACCTCCGGTAATAACCAGCCAAGCCTAAGAAGCTTCTGACCTCAGTCACGCTCTTTGGCCTCTCCCAATTCACCACTGCTTCTACTTTAGAAGGATACACTGCCACGCCTCCTCCAGAGATGACGTGACCAAGAAAACTCACTTCAGATAGCCAAAATTCACACTTACTGAACTTGGCATACAATTGTTTCTCTCGAAGAGTAGATAACACAATCCGCAAATGCTCTTCATGATCCTCGGGAGTACGAGAATACACAAGAATGTCATCAATGAAGATTACTACAAATTGGTCCAGATATGGTTGAAAGATTCGATTCATGTAATCCATGAAAACTGCCGGAGCATTAGTCACACCAAAAGGCATAACAAAAAACTCGTAGTGACCATATCGAGTCCTAAATGCAGTCTTAGGCACATCTGAGCTCTTCACTCGGATTTGATGGTATCCTGACCTAAGATCAATCTTCGAGAACACACTGGCTCCTTTCAACTGATCTAGGAGGTCATCAATCCGTGGTAAAGGATATTTGTTCTTTATGGTGACTTTGTTCAGCTGACGATAATCGATGCACAGGCGCATACTTCCGTCTTTCTTCTTCACTAAAAGAACAGGGGCTCCCCATGGAGAAACACTGGGTTGGATGAAATGCTTATCAAGAAGCTCTTCCAATTGACGTTTCAGTTCTCTGAGTTCAATAGGAGACATCCTATAAGGAGTGATGGAAACTGGGGCTGTCCCAGGAACAAGATCGATGGAGAATTCCGCTTCCCTTTGCGGAGGAAGAGAAGTGATATCCTCAGGAAATACATCAGAAAACTCGCACACCACCGGAATTTCCGACAATTCAATTCTCACAGAAGGCTCCTTGGAAAGAACTAAAAGAAAGGATCTCTCTTGAGAAAAGAGATAATTAACCGTGCTGATTGTACCTTCTATCAACTTGGTAATTGCATCATCGGAAGAAGTCTCTTCAGCAGGAATGAATATGGCCTTCTCCTTGCAACCAATGTACACCGAGTTAAGAGACAACCAATCCATCCCTAGAATAACATCCAGCCTCTTGAGGGGTAAGCAAATTAGGTCAATCGGGAAGTCACGACCATTAAAAGACACCGAACAATCTTTACAAATTAGTCGGGCTTCCACAGTATCATCCGTTGCCGAAGAAATAATCATAGAATTGGGTAATGGAGTAACTTCCAAACCAAGTCGATAAACACACTCGGTAGAGATAAAAGAATGAGTGGCTCCACAATCAACTAAAACACATAAGGGTTGATTGTTAACATAGCACGTACCCGCAATGAGATTGTTGTTTCCCTTGGCCTTCCTCGAATCCAAAGTGTAAACACGACCTGCAGTCTTCTCAGGAATCCTCCTTTGTGGACACTGTGGAGCTATATGGCCTTGCTCGCTACATCTATAACAAGTCACAGACACGTACTTGCACTCCCCCGCATGCTTTCTTCCACACTTGCGACACTGTGGCAGTTGAGTCGACTGATCACCATAAACCTGCTTCTTCTTTGGTGGAGGATTACGGGGCCTCAGGTGTTGAGTAGACCTTCCTTGCTCTCTGAAATTAGCCCTGTTCTGGTTCCTCTCTTCCTGAACCCTCTTCAAACTGTTTTCAGCAACATAGCATTGTCTTAGACATTCAGAATAAGTGGTGAACTCTCTTTGGGAAACACTATGGGCAATGTCGGCCCTCAAACCCATCATAAACTGATCGATCTTCCATAGTTCATCTGGAGCATAAACAGCCTGTCTGGAGTAGTCTGCCAAGTCCTCGAACTTCTCTGCATATTCTGAAACAGACATGTCACCTTGCTTGAAGTTCTGGAATTCTCGCTCCTTCTGAGTTCTCACACTATTAGGAAAATACTTCTCCAAGAATGCCACCTTGAAGTGTTGCCAATCCTTAGGAATCTCCTGTGTGGTGAAATAAGTGGATGCAGTGTTCCACCACCTAAGAGCTGGTCCCTTCATCTTCTGAGTAGCAAAGATCACCTTCTCTTCTTCAGTACACTGAATAGCTTGAAACACCCTCTCCATACCAGCTAACCAATCATGGGCCAAGAGTGAATCAAGTCCGCCAACAAACTCTGGAGGATCCATCCTGAAGAAGGCACGAAAATCTGGTCCAACTGCAGCTTGAGGAACGGGAGCTTGAGTAGGAGGTTGTTGTCCCTGCATGCCTTGCATCATTTGAGCCATCATCTGGTTCTGCTGCATCATCTGCTGCATCATCTGTTGCCAAGGCACGCCTGCACTTCCGGATGGTTGCTCGGGCTCCACATTCCTTGTTCTGTGCCTTCCGGGACCTCTGCGTTGCTCAGCCATCTCCCTGTCTGTCCTACGCATGGAATCAAGTTGATCAGGCTTAATACCATAAATAAGACATAAGGAATCATACTGATTATACACATATGAGGCAGAATTGTACTGCATTATGATGTGTCTTAGCAAAGTCGAGGATCGACCTGCTCTGATACCAACTGTAACACCCCACACATATTTGTCTAGAATAATATGCATAAAGTATTATAAATGGTTCATAAGACAACAAATACATAATGTTTTGCAGCGGAAAGTAGAAGTGAATGAGTACATAAGCCGAATGTATCATGGCCAAAATACAAGTACATCATAACAGTACATGTCCAAAATACAAGAGCAGATAGGCACGACAACAACTAAAAGAAATATCCAAGCATCGCCAAGAGATCTAATCCATCTTTCCCTTACCGCGATCTTGCCTCGAACCACCTGAAAAATAAATAATTGGAATGGGATGAGATTACTAAATCTCAGTGAGTCCACCTATCCTATTAGTCCACTCGGATCTAAAGGGAACATGCAAAATAAGCGAATCCACCATGGATTCGGGGTTATCCTCGCTTCCGGTACAAATACGGAATAAACAAGGCGACTTATCCACCATTGGACTTGTCTCAAGCAAATGCACATTGTATAACAAACAAGTATGCAAACCCGCATCCACATACGGGGAATCCAGAAGTGTAAATAACTCCGGCTAGGATTATGGAATAAATGCATCCTCGATGAGTAACCTCCTGCCTATTTGTCAAGGGACTTGTACAAGCACACTGCAGGATGGTTAAACGAGTCCACACAAGCCTAAATGGCCGTGCGATGACCTGGCCTAATTGGCGTCATCATCCCGTTAACCTCCTTCACGCTAGTGAGTTACGCCGAGTACAAACCGCCACCTTGAAAGCCTAGTGTTAGTCTACATGACTTCACTAGAGGTGAGTTATCACATTATGCATTAGCCTACATAGCCGCATAACCCCACCATACCGAGCACGCACGTGCGTTAATGCCAGGTGAGTAAAACCCCATACGGAAACTCACGAGCACACTGCAACGGTAGCTCAGATGCACACCATATCGAACAATACACATGAACGGGTTATTCCATTGGACTACACGGTCCGGGAGAGCTCATAGACTACACGGTCAGAGCAACGTCCCAATCTAGCCTGCCGGCCACTTCGATTCAAGCATACAAAAATATGACATAAAATCAAGGTCACAAGCAAGACAAGCAATCCGATCGTTCAACCAAAACGACGGAGTTTTCATACTTCCAGCATAGCATACCATAATATAGCATAGTATTTGAAGAGAAAAATTCATTATAACAGCATATTATCCAAATATTATTCATGTCGCTCTTTACTAAAGGTACGTCTGATATGCCGAAAAGTAATATTCAAACACCGAGGCTAATTTTCCTAGATAGTATATTTAATTAGCTTTCTAACGATATATGGCACGCGCCAATCGGATGCACGAAACGGGAGATATGAATTTTCCAAACTACTGAATTTTTACTTCTGCGCCCAGTGTAACCGGTTACACCAGGAACCGTAACCGGTTACGGTCACGCAAAATGCCCAGATTCTCAGTTTTTCAACAGTGTAACCGGTTACACTCAAACCCGTAACCGGTTACACTGAACCAGAATCATTTTTCTGCGTTTTCTAGAGTCTATGACAGTCCCAAAGCTCTATAATGGATCCCCTGCACTACCAACTCAGTTCCAACGAATTTATGGTAAACAAGCACAATTAGAATCATCAGTAGATAAGGATTTCATCAGGACTAACAAAGATTAGCATTTGATTCATATATTACTCACATTCCCAAATCCTCAATTGAAAACCCTCACATGCAAACCCCAAGTTTACTAACTATGGACTCACCTCAGAGAAGAAAGAAGATGATGATGAAGCTGTAGCGAGATGGAGATGATGAAAGGAACAAGGTTTGGACAGAATTATGGTGCATGCAAGAAGTGAGCTTAAACCAAGTTTTTGGAAGTTTCTTCCTCTTCCTCTCTTTCCACGCTTCTTTCTCTCATTTTCTTCCAACACAAATTCTGGTTTTGTAAAAGGAAAGAAGGATCAACCAAACATGCTTCCATTCTACTTAAGGGTGAAAATACCATTATACCCTTCCCATTACCACTAATAGTTTTAGTTAACACTAAAGATCAATTAGTGGAATATACATCATATTTATCCATCTTACTTCATACCAATTTTATTAGTGATTATAATGATCGAATAAATATAAGGTCGGGTATTACAATTATTTTAATATTATATAAATTTTATCATTAATAATATATCAAATTTACCCAAAAAATTTATAATTATTTATGACGACACACGTAAAGTTGTGGAATTTTTATTTAAGAAGGAAGTCACTCTGATTTACTTTAAATTGTTAAAAAGTTATTCAAATTATTTAAAAAATAAATAGTTTTCAAAAAATCCTTAACTAACACACTCTTTAATATCAGATACAATCTATCTCCAATTCTCCTTTCGATTGGTAAACATATTATTAAAGATTAAGAACCTTGTTTATACCTTTACAAATAATTAAAACCTAGTTTTCTCTATTTTACCTCACAAACTGTTACTTAATTTAGGCTTAATTGCAACTTTACTCCCTCTATTTTGTCTTTTTCTTGATTTTGATACCTCTATTTTATAAGCCATAATTTTAGTCTCCTTTTTAAGTTTGATGTTCAATTTTCTTCCTGCTATTTTGTTTTTATGCAAATTTAGTCCGTATTTTGGTCGCTTTTTCAACAGAAAGCTCAGAAGGTGACCAAAGTCGGGGTTTTAAAAACAGGGGGAACCAAAATTGAAAAAAAAAGGACAAAATAGGCGGATCAGGGTTGCAATTAAGCCTTTAATTTATTTTTAAAAATATTATTTAGAATTCCTCCATATCTTCAAAATTCAATCAAAACCAAAACCTTTCTTATTTTGGCTTTCAAAATCTTATTTTAGCTATTTCACAAAAACAAACAAAATGGAATCCCTTGAAGTATAAAATTCCAAAAAGTTATCTCTGATTTTTTAAAAATTTAACAAATCAAATCTTACTTATTTTGCCTCTTAAAATCTTATTTAAGTTATTTCATAAAAATTATTTTGAAACCATCCGTATTTAATTTTCTAAAAAATACTCTACAAAATTGGGAAAAATGAATTAAAACCAATCTTTTCGTAAAGCCCGCAAAGTATTTTAGCCCATTTCATTAAGGATATAAGAATCATGAATTAAGTTGTTTTTTCAGATTAATAAAATATATTTCAAAATCTTATTTAAGATATTTCCTTTTCTTTTAAAAGAATCGCTTTAAATATAAGTTCTAAATTAAAATCTCTACAAATTTTAAAAAATAAAATAATATCAAATTTTCCCTATTTATTCTCTCAAAAGTTAAAAACATATATGTGTTGTTCGACTGGACCAAATTAGGGTCCCTCCGAATCTTTGTTGGAATTTCTTTGACAAATTTAAAGTTGGAATCTAGTAATTTAGGATAATGATCAGCATATTTAATATGTAGTTATGAAGTCAATTTTGACCCTAAAATTTGTAAAATTTGAGACAATATTTAGAATATACACATAAATTTGGGAATTGTTATTAAAAAAAGTAATTTAATTCCAAATCTATGTGAAATATTGGGACACATACTAGACGACTAATATAATAACTTTAACTACAAAAGTTTAAAATTTTTATAAAAATCCAATCGTTGAGTTAAATCAAAAATAATAATTTTGTTTTTTTATTTAAAACAAAATACTTCAATATGATCAATCAAATATTTCAAAAGGACACTAAAAACATAAATGTATTCCCCACTGATTATAGAGAAACCCAAATCCTTTCTCATTCAAAACTTCTTTATAGACTACAAATATCTAGAAACCCAAAATTACTCTTTCATGAATTCTAAATTAAATAATTACTTTTGATGAATATGTATATAAAATTATCCACCTTTATTAATTACAATAAAATTAAAATTTAACCTTTATATAGGAAGAAAGGTATTAAACAATGTTAAGAGAGTAAACATAACAATTTCATATCATTAGTAGATAGAAAGTTTAACTACATTGATATTTGACGAGATTAGTTGCGATTCTTCTCATATTCATTCAAAGTGGCTAGCATTTCATCCGTAAGAGTAACACTGGTGCCGGGATAATATGATTTTGTTTCTTCCCAAGTGAGATCAGAAAACTGATTGAGGCCAGCCGTGTGACTATACTTTTTCATTTTATTGTGTTCAGTCATCTTGGAATAACAATCCGCAAACAATTTGAACCTGTACTTCTTTTCATCCTCTGAAGAGTATGTTTTGCCGTATTTCTTGCACCAATTTTCAAAGATTTCACCGATATCCGAAGCAGATTCCTTATATTACCAATTAAAAATACATATAAGTAACTCATGATGTAACTCATATAATATTTCAACAAAGAAAGTGAATCACAAAATTAGTACTTCAGTTGCATAATATATGAAGAAAAATTAATATATCATATAATTTGATAGAAGAGACAAATGTTTTATTAAAATATATTTTATGTCTCAAGGGATTTATCGCAAAAAAAATTAATTTTACTCTTACAAAATATTAACCAATATATTATGATTGAAGTTTGTTGGGTGTATTGAATAACATACCTTGTTTACTTCCATTAAAAAAGAGAGAAAACCTTGAACTGTACAAACTCTGAAATTGAGTAATTCAACAAGTTGTCGGAATGTTTATTATGAGAAAATATAAGGTTACAAATAGGGTATTTATCATACACATTGAATCAAAGTCTCACAAATATGTATCAATCAAATATCCATGTATTAATTGTCATCCATTATACCATTAATGAATTAATTGTGTTGGAAAATAAATTATGATATTATGATAATTGATTTTGTTTTATATTACAATATAATTTAGAACAAAAAGGGATTTTATATTAATTTGTATCAAGTATTGAAATGAATTTCCAGAAAATTTCATATTATTATTTTAATATTATATAAATTTTATCATTAATAATATATCAAATTTACCCAAAAAATTTATAATTATTTATGACGACACACGTAAAGTTGTGGAATTTTTATTTAAGAAGGAAGTCACTCTGATTTACTTTAAATTGTTAAAAAGTTATTCAAATTATTTAAAAAATAAATAGTTTTCAAAAAATCCTTAACTAACACACTCTTTAATATCAGATACAATCTATCTCCAATTCTCCTTTCGATTGGTAAACATATTATTAAAGATTAAGAACCTTGTTTATACCTTTACGAATGATTAAAACCTAGTTTTCTCTATTTTACCTCACAAACTGTTACTTAATTTAGGCTTAATTGCAACTTTACTCCCTCTATTTTGTCTTTTTTTTTATTTTGATACCTCTATTTTATAAGCCATAATTTTAGTCTCCTTTTTAAGTTTGATGTTCAATTTTCTTCCCGCTATTTTGTTTTTTATGCAAATTTAGTACGTATTTTGGTCGCTTTTTCAACAGAAAGCTCAGAAGGTGACCAAAGTCGGGGTTTTAAAAACAGGGGTGTAATACCCGGTATTATAATTGTCCAATTACCAATTCTAAATTAAATTGAGATGAGTAATGGATAAATATGATGCACATTCTTACTAATAGGTTTATCACTTAAACCATGTCAATTAGTGAGAATGAGGGTATTATGGACATTTCCCACTTAAATAAAGAATTAAGACTTGTTTGGTTTTTTATGTTTCTAACCATTTTGGAAACAAAAACCAGAATTTTGTGAGAAAGAGAAGGAGGGAAGCGTGGAAAGAGAAGGAGAGGAAGAAGAGTCCCAAAACCTAGTCCAAGCCTCATCTTTGCATGCAACTGATTCTTGTTCCTATCTTCATCTTGCTTCAGCATCTTCATCTTCATCCTTTGATTCTTCTCTGAGGTGAGTTCATAGTTAGTGAACTTGGGGTTTTGCATGTGGGGGTTTAATTGGGATTTTGGGAATGTGAGTGATACATGAATCAATCCTGCTAAAACATGTTTAATCTGATGTAATCCTTACCTGCTGATGTTCTAATTGTGTTTGAATATCTTGTTTTCGTTGGAGCTGAGTTGGGAATATAGGGGATTCATCATGAAGCTTTGGGACTGGTTTAGAGCTCCCAAAATGCAGAAAAATGATTCTGGTTCAGTGTAACCGGTTACGGGTTTGAGTGTAACCGGTTACGCTGTTGAAAAACTGAGAATCTGGGCATTTTGCATGACCGTAACCGGTTACGGTTCCTGGTGTAACCGGTTACACTGGGCGAAAAAGGAAAAATTCAGCAGAGTGGAAAATTCATATCTCCCGTTTCGTGCGACCGTTCGACGCGTACCTTATACCGTTAGAAAGCTATTTAAGTATACTATCTAGGAAAATTAGCCTAGGTGCTTGAATACTATTTTTTGATATATCTGACATACCTTTTGTTAAGTGCGACACTGATAACATGTGGAACATGTGTATTTAGACCGTGTTTTCTTCTTTATTCTTGATGGCTGTATTATGTCGTTGTGTATGTCGTTATCTTTATGTCCCCGCTCTCAATGGGAATATCCTGGTGTATACTCATTGGTGAGAAGGGATAGCTGGGCATATTCACCGCACTCAATGGGAATGATCTGGTGTATACTCATTGATCGGTGTGATATATGTGGGTACTCGATGGGAATGATCTGGTGTATACTCATCGTGTTACCAAGGAAATGCTAGTGCTTGATGGGAATGATCTGGTGTATACTCATCATGTACTGAAGAAGGCATTTCCTCTAGCGGGAAAACATCGGATGTTGGTACGGTGAGATGGTGATACCACGTCGGTAAGGTCACTTGTTATTCACCCCTAGTGATGCCACATAGGCAATATCATTAGGTCCTCACCGGTGGGCTGGTACAATCATGGTGACGTGGTTGTATTAGCAACATCATACTTGTGTGTCGTTTGTGTGTTTAATGATATCTCATTGGTTAGTCACGGGACTTCTATTGGTGATATTGTCCTTGTTGTGTATTTGTACCTGGCTGTGAGGAAAACCACGGATCCACGGCGGATCCGTTTGCTTGTATGTTCCCTTTAGATCCGAGTGGACTAATAGGATAGGCGGACTCACTGAGATTTAGTAATCTCATCCCATTCCAATTATATTTTTTTCAGGTGGTTCGAGGCAAGATCGCGGTAAGGGAAAGATGGATTAGATCTCTTGGTGATGCTTGGATCTTACTTCTAGTTCTTATCGTGCCTGCTAGTTTATGTATTTTAGATATGTACTTACATGATGTACTTGTATTTTGGCCATGACACATTCGGCTTTTGTAATCGTGTACTTCTATTTTCCGCTGCAAACATTATGTATTTGTTGTCTTATGAACCATATATAATACTTTATGCATATTATTCTAGACAAATATGTGTGGGGTGTTACAGTTGGTATCAGAGCAGGTCGATCCTCGACTTTGCTAAGACACATCATAATGCAGTGCAATTCTGCCTCATATGTGTATAATCAGTATGATTCCTTATGTCCTATTTATGGTATTGAGCCTGATCAACTTGATTCCATGCGTAGGACAGACAGGGAGATGGCTGAGCAACGCAGAGGTCCCGGAAGGCCCAGAACAAGGAATGTGGAGCCCGAGCAACCATCCGGAAGTGCAGGCGTGCCTTGGCAACAGGTGATGCAACAGATGATGCAGCAGAACCAGATGATGGCCCAAATGATGCAAGGCATGCAGGGACAACAACCTCCTGCTCAAGTTCCCGTTCCTCAAGCTGCAGCTGGACCAGACTTTCGTGCCTTCTTTAGGATGGATCCCCCAGAGTTTGTTGGCGGACTTGATTCACTCTTGGCTCATGATTGGTTAGCTGGTATGGAGAGGGTGTTTCAAGCTATTCAGTGTACTGAAGAAGAGAAGGTGATTTTTGCTACTCAGAAGATGAAGGGACCAGCTCTTAGGTGGTGGAACACTACATCTACTTATTTCACCACTCAAGGGATTCCTAAGGATTGGCAGCACTTCAAGGTGGCATTCTTGGAGAAGTATTTTCCTAATAGTGTGAGAACTCAGAAGGAGCGAGAATTCCAGAACTTCAAGCAGGGTGAGATGTCCGTTTCAGAATATGCAGAGAAGTTTGAGGATTTGGCTGATTACTCCCGACAGGCTGTTTATGCTCCAGACGAACTATGGAAGATTGACCAGTTTATGATGGGTTTGAGGGCCGACATTGCTCATAGTGTTTCTCAAAGAGAGTTCACTACTTATGCTGAATGTCTAAGGCAGTGTTATGTTGCTGAAAACAGTTTGAAGAGGGTTCAGGAAGAGAGGAACCAGAACAGGGCTAATTTCAGAGAGCAAGGAAGGTCTACTCAACACTTGAGGCCCCGTAATCCTCCACCAAAGAAGAAGCAGGTTTATGGTGATCAATCGGCTCAACCGCCTCATTGTCGCAAGTGTGGAAGGAAGCATACCGGGGAGTGCCAGCATGGTTCTATGACTTGTTTTAGATGTGGCGAGCAGGGCCACATAGCTCCACGCTGTCCACAAAGGAGGATTCCTGAGAAGACTGCAGGTCGTGTTTACACTTTGGATTCGAGGAAGGCCAAGGGAAACAACAATCTCATTGCGGGTACGTGTTATGTTAACAATCAACCATTATGTGTTTTAGTTGATTGTGGAGCCACTCATTCTTTTGTCTCTACCGAGTGTGTTTACCGACTTGGTTTGGAAGCTACTCCATTACCCAATCATATGATTATTTCTTCGGCAACGGATGATACCGTGGAAGCTCGACTAATCTGTAAAGATTGTTCAGTCTCTTTTAATGGTCGCGAGTACCCAATTGATCTAATTTGTTTACCCCTCAAGAAGCTGGATGTTATTCTAGGGATGGATTGGTTGTCTCTTAACTCGGTGTACATTGGTTGCAAGGAGAAGGCCATATTAATTCCTGCTGAAGAGACTCCTTCCAATGATGCAATTACCAAGTTGATAGAAGGTACAATCAGCACGGTTAATTATCTCTTTTCTCAAGAAAGATCCTTTCTTTTAGTTCTTTCCAAAGAACCTTCTGTGAGAGTTGAATTGTCGGAGATTCCGGTGGTATGTGAATTTCCTGATGTGTTTCCTGAGGATATCACTTCTCTTCCTCCAGAAAGGGAAGCGGAATTCTCAATCGATCTTGTTCCTGGAATAGCCCCAGTTTCCATCACTCCATATAGGATGTCTCCTATTGAACTCAGAGAACTGAAGCGTCAATTGGAAGAGCTTCTTGCTAAGCATTTTATCCAACCCAGTGTTTCGCCATGGGGAGCTCCTGTTCTTTTGGTAAAGAAGAAGGACGGAAGTATGCGCCTGTGCATTGATTACCGTCAGCTGAACAAAGTCACCATAAAGAACAAATATCCTTTACCACGGATTGATGACCTCCTAGATCAGTTGAAAGGAGCCAGTGTGTTCTCGAAGATTGATCTTAGGTCAGGATACCATCAAATCCGAGTAAAGAGCTCAGATGTACCGAAGACTGCATTCAGGACCCGATATGGTCACTACGAGTTTTTAGTTATGCCTTTTGGTGTGACTAATGCTCCCGCAGTTTTCATGGATTACATGAATCGAATCTTTCAGCCATATCTGGACCAATTTGTAGTGATCTTTATTGATGACATTCTTGTGTATTCTCGTACCCCTGAGGATCATGAAGAACATTTGCGGATTGTGTTATCTACTCTTCGAGAGAAACAATTGTATGCCAAGTTCAGTAAGTGTGAATTTTGGCTATCTGAAGTGAGTTTTCTTGGTCACGTCATCTCTGGAGGAGGCGTAGCAGTGGATTCTTCTAAAGTAGATGCGGTGGTGAATTGGGATAGGCCAAAGAGTGTGACTGAAGTCAGAAGCTTCTTAGGTTTGGCAGGCTATTACCGGAGATTTATTATGGGGTTTGCTAAGTTAGCCTTACCATTGACAAAGCTTACGCGGAAGGAGGTTGCTTTTGAATGGAATTCTGAATGTGAGGAGAGTTTCCAGAAACTTAAGAAGAAGTTGACCACTGCACCCGTGTTAGTGATTCCGGACCCAAACCGATCCTATGAAGTGTTCTGTGACGCTTCTAAGAAAGGTTTAGGTGGAGTATTGATGCAAGATGGCCAGGTGGTAGCTTATGCCTCTCGACAGTTGAGATC
Source organism: Vicia villosa (assembly GCF_029867415.1). Taxonomy (NCBI): domain Eukaryota; kingdom Viridiplantae; phylum Streptophyta; class Magnoliopsida; order Fabales; family Fabaceae; genus Vicia; species Vicia villosa. The sequence continues at coordinate 23,324,968 of NC_081183.1, read as the reverse complement.
TCATGAAGAGAATTACCCGACCCATGATCTTGAGCTTGCTGCAATAGTTTTTGCACTCAAGGTGTGGCGACATTACCTATATGGCGTTCACTTTGAGATGTTTAGTGACCATAAGAGCTTGAGATATCTTTTCGACCAGAAGGAGTTGAATATGTGACAAAGGAGATGGATGGAGTACCTCAAAGATTATGACTTTGAATTGAAGTATCATCCAGGAAAGGCCAACAAAGTGGCAGATGCGTTAAGTAGGAAGGAATTTCGAGTTGCTGAGTTGATGATGTTAGAACATGACTTATTGGAAAAGTTTCGAAATCTTAATCTTCAGTTTGAATGGACACCCAATGGTGTGTTGATCAGTAATTTGAGCATTCAGAATGATCTACGAGAAAGAATTCGGATATCCCAAGGGTATGACGAGCAATTGCAAGCGAGCGGAGGCATGCCTGATTTTGTTAGAGCACCTGATGGAGTAATCTTGTTTAAGCAACAGATGTGTGTACCTAATGATTCTGAGTTGAAGCGTTTGATTCTGGATGAAGCACACAAGAGTAGATTTTCTATTCATCCTGGATCGACCAAAATGTATCAAGACTTGAGGAAAGACTTTTGGTGGCCAGGTATGAAGAAGGAGATTGCGGAATATGTAGCACAGTGTCCCATTTGCCAACAGGTTAAGATTGAACACTAGAGGCCAGGAGGAATGTTGCAACCACTGGAGGTGCCAACATGGAAATGGGATTCTATCTCTATGGATTTCATTGTGGGTCTACCTCGTGCCCGAGGTGGACATGACTCTATATGGGTAATAGTGGATAGGTTGACTAAGTCTGCTCACTTTTTACCTGTAAAGACCACTCACAAGGTGATTCATCTCGCAAGGCTTTTCATAGCAGAGATTGTACGGTTGCATGGCGTGCCGTCTAGTATAGTGTCTGATCGTGATCCAAAATTCACTTCGAGATTTTGGAAGATGTTTCATAAGGAATTGGGGACTAGATTGGATATGAGTACGTCTAACCATCCTCAATCCGATGGGCAGACGGAGAGGACAATCCAGACGATAGAGGATATGTTGAGAGCTTGCATTCTGGAAGAAGGTGGGAGTTGGAAGGATCATTTGCCGTTGATAGAGTTCGCATACCATAACAGTTACCATGCTAGTTTGGGTATGGCTCCCTACGAAGCTCTATACGGGAGAAAATGTCGATCACCTTTGTGCTGGGCCGAAGTAGGGGAGAAGAGTATTCTTGGGCCGGAGATTATACAAGAAACCACCGAGAAAGTTAAGATGATCCGAGATAATCTCAAGAAAGCCCAAGACCGACAAAAGAACTATGCGGACAAGCGGAGGAGGCCTTTGGAATTTGAAGTGGGTGATCATGTGTATTTGAAGGTCACTCCAAGATTGAGGTTGGGAGGACCGTTCAAAACGCGTAAACTCAGTCCGAGATATGTGGGACCGTATCAGATTTTGAGTCAGGTAGGTGAAGTGGCTTATAAGTTGGCATTACCACCTTCACTATCCGGGCTGCATGACGTATTCCACGTATCTCAACTCCAGAAGTTTGTGCCCGATACTTTTCATCCTATTCTTCTGGATTCTGTTGAAGTAGAACCAGATCTTTCCTATGATCCTCAACCTTACCGTATCCTGGAGCGTGCGAGCAAATCCCTACGAAGTAAGGAGATACCTATCGTGAAGGTGATGTGGGATGAGACGCGTCCTGAGGAAGCTACGTGGGAGCTTGAGTCAGAGATGCGAGAATCCTATCCTCACTTGTTCTGGTAAGCTTTCTTTGAATTTGAGGACGAATTCTATTTAAGGGGGGAGAATGTAATACCCGGTATTATAATTGTCCAATTACCAATTCTAAATTAAATTGAGATGAGTAATGGATAAATATGATGCACATTCTTACTAATAGGTTTATCACTTAAACCATGTCAATTAGTGAGAATGAGGGTATTATGGACATTTCCCACTTAAATAAAGAATTAAGACTTGTTTGGTTTTTTTATGTTTCTAACCATTTTGGAAACAAAAACCAGAATTTTGTGAGAAAGAGAAGGAGGGAAGCGTGGAAAGAGAAGGAGAGGAAGAAGAGTTCCAAAACCTAGTCCAAGCCTCATCTTTGCATGCAACTGATTCTTGTTCCTATCTTCATCTTGCTTCAGCATCTTCATCTTCATCCTTTGATTCTTCTCTGAGGTGAGTTCATAGTTAGTGAACTTGGGGTTTTGCATGTGAGGGTTTAATTGGGATTTTGGGAATGTGAGTGATACATGAATCAATCCTGCTAAAACATGTTTAATCTGATGTAATCCTTACCTGCTGATGTTCTAATTGTGTTTGAATATCTTGTTTTCGTTGGAGCTGAGTTGGGAATATAGGGGATTCATCATGAAGCTTTGGGACTGGTTTAGAGCTCCCAAAATGCAGAAAAATGATTCTGGTTCAGTGTAACCGGTTACGGGTTTGAGTGTAACCGGTTACGCTGTTGAAAAACTGAGAATCTGGGCATTTTGCGTGACCGTAACCGGTTACGGTTCCTAGTGTAACCGGTTACACTGGGCGAAAAAGGAAAAATTCAGCAGAGTGGGAAAATTCATATCTCCCGTTTCGTGCGTCCGTTCGACGCGTACCTTATACTGTTAGAAAGCTATTTAAGTATACTATCTAGGAAAATTAGCCTAGGTGCTTGAATACTATTTTTTGATATATCTAACATACCTTTTGTTAAGTGCGACACTGATAACATGTGGAACATGTGTATTTAGACCGTGTTTTCTTCTTTATTCTTGATGGCTGTATTATGTCGTTGTGTATGTCGTTATCTTTATGTCCCCGCTCTCAATGGGAATATCCTGGTGTATACTCATTGGTGAGAAGGGATAGCTGGGCATATTCACCGCACTCAATGGGAATGATCTGGTGTATACTCATTGATCGGTGTGATATATGTGGGTACTCGATGGGAATGATCTGGTGTATACTCATCGTGTTACCAAGGAAATGCTAGTGCTTGATGGGAATGATCTGTTGTATACTCATCATATACTGAAGAAGGCATTTCCTCTAGCGGGAAAACATCGGATGTTGGTACGATGAGATGGTGATACCACGTCGGTAAGGTCACTTGTTATTCACCACTAGTGATGCCACATAGGCAATATCATTAGGTCCTCACCGGTGGGCTGGTACAATCATGGTGACGTGGTTGTATTAGCAACATCATACTTGTGTGTCGTTTATGTGTTTAATGATATCTCATTGGTTAGTCACGGGACTTCTATTGGTGATATTGTCCTTGTTGTGTATTTGTACCTGGCTGTGAGGAAAACCAATGATCCACGGCGGATCCGTTTGCTTGTATGTTCCCTTTAGATCCGAGTGGACTAATAGGATAGGCGGACTCACTGAGATTTAGTAATCTCATCCCATTCCAATTATATTTTTTTTCAGGTGGTTCGAGGCAAGATCGCGGTAAGGGAAAGATGGATTAGATCTCTTGGCGATGCTTGGATCTTACTTCTAGTTCTTATCGTGCCTTCAAAATTCAATCAAAACCAAAACCTTTCTTATTTTGGCTTTCAAAATCTTATTTTAGCTATTTCACAAAAACAAACAAAATGGAATCCCTTGAAGTATAAAATTCCAAAAAGTTATCTCTGATTTTTTAAAAATTTAACAAATCAAATCTTACTTATTTTGCCTCTTAAAATCTTATTTAAGTTATTTCATAAAAAGTATTTTGAAACCATCCGTATATAATTTTCTAAAAAATACTCTACAAAATTGGGAAAAATGAATTAAAACCAATCTTTTCGTAAAGCCCGCAAAGTATTTTAGCCCATTTCATTAAGGATATAAGAATCATGAATTAAGTTGATTTTTATGATTAATAAAATATATTTCAAAATCTTATTTAAGATATTTCCTTTTCTTTTAAAAGAATCGCTTTAAATATAAGTTCTAAATTAAAATCTCTACAAATCTTAAAAAATAAAATAATATCAAATTTTCCCTATTTATTCTCTCAAAAGTTAAAAACATATATGTGTTGTTCGACTGGACCAAATTAGGGTCCCTCCGAATCTTTGTTGGAATTTCTTTGACAAATTTAAAGTTGGAATCTAGTAATTTAGGATAATGATCAGCATATTTAATATGTAGTTATGAAGTCAATTTTGACCCTAAAATTTGTAAAATTTGAGACAATATTTAGAATATACACATAAATTTGGGAATTGTTATTAAAAAAAAGTAATTTAATTCCAAATCTATGTGAAATATTGGGACACATACTAGACGACTAATATAATAACTTTAACTACAAAAGTTTAAAATTTTTATAAAAATCCAATCGTTGAGTTAAATCAAAAATAATAATTTTGTTTTTTTATTTAAAACAAAATACTTCAATATGATCAATCAAATATTTCAAAAGGACACTAAAAACATAAATGTATTCCCCACTGATTATAGAGAAACCCAAATCCTTTCTCATTCAAAACTTCTTTATAGACTACAAATATCTAGAAACCCAAAATTACTCTTTCATGAATTCTAAATTAAATAATTACTTTTGATGAATATGTATATAAAATTATCCACCTTTATTAATTACAATAAAATTAAAATTTAACCTTTATATAGGAAGAAAAGTATTAAACAATGTTAAGAGAGTAAACATAACAATTTCATATCATTAGTAGATAGAAAGTTTAACTACATTGATATTTGACGAGATTAGTTGCGATTCTTCTCATATTCATTCAAAGTGGCTAGCATTTCATCCGTAAGAGTAACACTGGTGCCGGGATAATATGATTTTGTTTCTTCCCAAGTGAGATCAGAAAACTGATTGAGGCCAGCCGTGTGACTATACTTTTTCATTTTATTGTGTTCAGTCATCTTGGAATAACAATCCGCAAACAATTTGAACCTGTACTTCTTTTCATCCTCTGAAGAGTATGTTTTGCCGTATTTCTTGCACCAATTTTCAAAGATTTCACCGATATCCGAAGCAGATTCCTTATATTACCAATTAAAAATACATATAAGTAACTCATGATGTAACTCATATAATATTTCAACAAAGAAAGTGAATCACAAAATTAGTACTTCAGTTGCATAATATATGAAGAAAAATTAATATATCATATAATTTGATAGAAGAGACAAATGTTTTATTAAAATATATTTTATGTCTCAAGGGATTTATCGCAAAAAAAATTAATTTTACTCTTACGAAATATTAACCAATATATTATGATTGAAGTTTGTTGGGTGTATTGAATAACATACCTTGTTTACTTCCATTAAAAAAGAGAGAAAACCTTGAACTGTACAAACTCTGAAATTGAGTAATTCAACAAGTTGTCGGAATGTTTATTATGAGAAAATATAAGGTTACAAATAGGGTATTTATCATACACATTGAATCAAAGTCTCACAAATATGTATCAATCAAATATCCATGTATTAATTGTCATCCATTATACCATTAATGAATTAATTGTGTTGGAAAATAAATTATGATATTATGATAATTGATTTTGTTTTATATTACAATATAATTTAGAACAAAAAGGGATTTTATATTAATTTGTATCAAGTATTGAAATGAATTTCCAGAAAATTTCATATTATTATTTTAATATTATATAAATTTTATCATTAATAATATATCAAATTTACCCAAAAAATTTATAATTATTTATGACGACACAAGTAAAGTTGTGGAATTTTTATTTAAGAAGGAAGTCACTCTGATTTACTTTAAATTGTTAAAAAGTTATTCAAATTATTTAAAAAATAAATAGTTTTCAAAAAATCCTTAACTAACACACTCTTTAATATCAGATACAATCTATCTCCAATTCTCCTTTCGATTGGTAAACATATTATTAAAGATTAAGAACCTTGTTTATACCTTTACAAATGATTAAAACCTAGTTTTCTCTATTTTACCTCACAAACTGTTACTTAATTTAGGCTTAATTGCAACTTTACTCCCTCTATTTTGTCTTTTTTTTTTATTTTGATACCTCTATTTTATAAGCCATAATTTTAGTCTCCTTTTTAAGTTTGATGTTCAATTTTCTTCCCGCTATTTTGTTTTTTATGCAAATTTAGTCCGTATTTTGGTCGCTTTTTCAACAGAAAGCTCAGAAGGTGACCAAAGTCGGGGTTTTAAAAACAGGGGGAACCAAAATTGAAAAAAAAAAGGACAAAATAGGCGGATCAGGGTTGCAATTAAGCCTTTAATTTATTTTTAAAAATATTATTTAGAATTCCTCCATATCTTCAAAATTCAATCAAAACCAAAACCTTTCTTATTTTGGCTTTCAAAATCTTATTTTAGCTATTTCACAAAAGCAAACAAAATGGAATCCCTTGAAGTATAAAATTCCAAAAAGTTATCTCTGATTTTTTAAAAATTTAACAAATCAAATCTTACTTATTTTGCCTCTTAAAATCTTATTTAAGTTATTTCATAAAAAGTATTTTGAAACCATCCGTATATAATTTTCTAAAAAATACTCTACAAAATTGGGAAAAATGAATTAAAACCAATCTTTTCGTAAAGCCCGCAAAGTATTTTAGCCCATTTCATTAAGGATATAAGAATCATGAATTAAGTTGTTTTTTCAGATTAATAAAATATATTTCAAAATCTTATTTAAGATATTTCCTTTTCTTTTAAAAGAATCGCTTTAAATATAAGTTCTAAATTAAAATCTCTACAAATCTTAAAAAATAAAATAATATCAAATTTTCCCTATTTATTCTCTCAAAAGTTAAAAACATATATGTGTTGTTCGACTGGACCAAATTAGGGTCCCTCCGAATCTTTGTTGGAATTTCTTTGACAAATTTAAAGTTGGAATCTAGTAATTTAGGATAATGATCAGCATATTTAATATGTAGTTATGAAGTCAATTTTGACCCTAAAATTTGTAAAATTTGAGACAATATTTAGAATATACACATAAATTTGGGAATTGTTATTAAAAAAAGTAATTTAATTCCAAATCTATGTGAAATATTGGGACACATACTAGACGACTAATATAATAACTTTAACTACAAAAGTTTAAAATTTTTATAAAAATCCAATCGTTGAGTTAAATCAAAAATAATAATTTTGTTTTTTTATTTAAAACAAAATACTTCAATATGATCAATCAAATATTTCAAAAGGACACTAAAAACATAAATGTATTCCCCACTGATTATAGAGAAACCCAAATCCTTTCTCATTCAAAACTTCTTTATAGACTACAAATATCTAGAAACCCAAAATTACTCTTTCATGAATTCTAAATTAAATAATTACTTTTGATGAATATGTATATAAAATTATCCACCTTTATTAATTACAATAAAATTAAAATTTAACCTTTATATAGGAAGAAAAGTATTAAACAATGTTAAGAGAGTAAACATAACAATTTCATATCATTAGTAGATAGAAAGTTTAACTACATTGATATTTGACGAGATTAGTTGCGATTCTTCTCATATTCATTCAAAGTGGCTAGCATTTCATCCGTAAGAGTAACACTGGTGCCGGGATAATATGATTTTGTTTCTTCCCAAGTGAGATCAGAAAACTGATTGAGGCCAGCCGTGTGACTATACTTTTTCATTTTATTGTGTTCAGTCATCTTGGAATAACAATCCGCAAACAATTTGAACCTGTACTTCTTTTCATCCTCTGAAGAGTATGTTTTGCCGTATTTCTTGCACCAATTTTCAAAGATTTCACCGATATCCGAAGCAGATTCCTTATATTACCAATTAAAAATACATATAAGTAACTCATGATGTAACTCATATAATATTTCAACAAAGAAAGTGAATCACAAAATTAGTACTTCAGTTGCATAATATATGAAGAAAAATTAATATATCATATAATTTGATAGAAGAGACAAATGTTTTATTAAAATATATTTTATGTCTCAAGGGATTTATCGCAAAAAAAATTAATTTTACTCTTACGAAATATTAACCAATATATTATGATTGAAGTTTGTTGGGTGTATTGAATAACATACCTTGTTTACTTCCATTAAAAAAGAGAGAAAACCTTGAACTGTACAAACTCTGAAATTGAGTAATTCAACAAGTTGTCGGAATGTTTATTATGAGAAAATATAAGGTTACAAATAGGGTATTTATCATACACATTGAATCAAAGTCTCACAAATATGTATCAATCAAATATCCATGTATTAATTGTCATCCATTATACCATTAATGAATTAATTGTGTTGGAAAATAAATTATGATATTATGATAATTGATTTTGTTTTATATTACAATATAATTTAGAACAAAAAGGGATTTTATATTAATTTGTATCAAGTATTGAAATGAATTTCCAGAAAATTTCATATTATTATTTTAATATTATATAAATTTTATCATTAATAATATATCAAATTTACCCAAAAAATTTATAATTATTTATGACGACACAAGTAAAGTTGTGGAATTTTTATTTAAGAAGGAAGTCACTCTGATTTACTTTAAATTGTTAAAAAGTTATTCAAATTATTTAAAAAATAAATAGTTTTCAAAAAATCCTTAACTAACACACTCTTTAATATCAGATACAATCTATCTCCAATTCTCCTTTCGATTGGTAAACATATTATTAAAGATTAAGAACCTTGTTTATACCTTTACAAATGATTAAAACCTAGTTTTCTCTATTTTACCTCACAAACTGTTACTTAATTTAGGCTTAATTGCAACTTTACTCCCTCTATTTTGTCTTTTTTTTTTTTTTGATACCTCTATTTTATAAGCCATAATTTTAGTCTCCTTTTTAAGTTTGATGTTCAATTTTCTTCCCGCTATTTTGTTTTTTATGCAAATTTAGTCCGTATTTTGGTCGCTTTTTCAACAGAAAGCTCAGAAGGTGACCAAAGTCGGGGTTTTAAAAACAGGGGGAACCAAAATTGAAAAAAAAAGGACAAAATAGGCGGATCAGGGTTGCAATTAAGCCTTTAATTTATTTTTAAAAATATTATTTAGAATTCCTCCATATCTTCAAAATTCAATCAAAACCAAAACCTTTCTTATTTTGGCTTTCAAAATCTTATTTTAGCTATTTCACAAAAGCAAACAAAATGGAATCCCTTGAAGTATAAAATTCCAAAAAGTTATCTCTGATTTTTTAAAAATTTAACAAATCAAATCTTACTTATTTTGCCTCTTAAAATCTTATTTAAGTTATTTCATAAAAAGTATTTTGAAACCATCCGTATATAATTTTCTAAAAAATACTCTACAAAATTGGGAAAAATGAATTAAAACCAATCTTTTCGTAAAGCCCGCAAAGTATTTTAGCCCATTTCATTAAGGATATAAGAATCATGAATTAAGTTGTTTTTTCAGATTAATAAAATATATTTCAAAATCTTATTTAAGATATTTCCTTTTCTTTTAAAAGAATCGCTTTAAATATAAGTTCTAAATTAAAATCTCTACAAATCTTAAAAAATAAAATAATATCAAATTTTCCCTATTTATTCTCTCAAAAGTTAAAAACATATATGTGTTGTTCGACTGGACCAAATTAGGGTCCCTCCGAATCTTTGTTGGAATTTCTTTGACAAATTTAAAGTTGGAATCTAGTAATTTAGGATAATGATCAGCATATTTAATATGTAGTTATGAAGTCAATTTTGACCCTAAAATTTGTAAAATTTGAGACAATATTTAGAATATACACATAAATTTGGGAATTGTTATTAAAAAAAGTAATTTAATTCCAAATCTATGTGAAATATTGGGACACATACTAGACGACTAATATAATAACTTTAACTACAAAAGTTTAAAATTTTTATAAAAATCCAATCGTTGAGTTAAATCAAAAATAATAATTTTGTTTTTTTATTTAAAACAAAATACTTCAATATGATCAATCAAATATTTCAAAAGGACACTAAAAACATAAATGTATTCCCCACTGATTATAGAGAAACCCAAATCCTTTCTCATTCAAAACTTCTTTATAGACTACAAATATCTAGAAACCCAAAATTACTCTTTCATGAATTCTAAATTAAATAATTACTTTTGATGAATATGTATATAAAATTATCCACCTTTATTAATTACAATAAAATTAAAATTTAACCTTTATATAGGAAGAAAAGTATTAAACAATGTTAAGAGAGTAAACATAACAATTTCATATCATTAGTAGATAGAAAGTTTAACTACATTGATATTTGACGAGATTAGTTGCGATTCTTCTCATATTCATTCAAAGTGGCTAGCATTTCATCCGTAAGAGTAACACTGGTGCCGGGATAATATGATTTTGTTTCTTCCCAAGTGAGATCAGAAAACTGATTGAGGCCAGCCGTGTGACTATACTTTTTCATTTTATTGTGTTCAGTCATCTTGGAATAACAATCCGCAAACAATTTGAACCTGTACTTCTTTTCATCCTCTGAAGAGTATGTTTTGCCGTATTTCTTGCACCAATTTTCAAAGATTTCACCGATATCCGAAGCAGATTCCTTATATTACCAATTAAAAATACGTATAAGTAACTCATGATGTAACTCATATAATATTTCAACAAAGAAAGTGAATCACAAAATTAGTACTTCAGTTGCATAATATATGAAGAAAAATTAATATATCATATAATTTGATAGAAGAGACAAATGTTTTATTAAAATATATTTTATGTCTCAAGGGATTTATCGCAAAAAAAATTAATTTTACTCTTACGAAATATTAACCAATATATTATGATTGAAGTTTGTTGGGTGTATTGAATAACATACCTTGTTTACTTCCATTAAAAAAGAGAGAAAACCTTGAACTGTACAAACTCTGAAATTGAGTAATTCAACAAGTTGTCGGAATGTTTATTATGAGAAAATATAAGGTTACAAATAGGGTATTTATCATACACATTGAATCAAAGTCTCACAAATATGTATCAATCAAATATCCATGTATTAATTGTCATCCATTATACCATTAATGAATTAATTGTGTTGGAAAATAAATTATGATATTATGATAATTGATTTTGTTTTATATTACAATATAATTTAGAACAAAAAGGGATTTTATATTAATTTGTATCAAGTATTGAAATGAATTTCCAGAAAATTTCATATTATTATTTTAATATTATATAAATTTTATCATTAATAATATATCAAATTTACCCAAAAAATTTATAATTATTTATGACGACACACGTAAAGTTGTGGAATTTTTATTTAAGAAGGAAGTCACTCTGATTTACTTTAAATTGTTAAAAAGTTATTCAAATTATTTAAAAAATAAATAGTTTTCAAAAAATCCTTAACTAACACACTCTTTAATATCAGATACAATCTATCTCCAATTCTCCTTTCGATTGGTAAACATATTATTAAAGATTAAGAACCTTGTTTATACCTTTACAAATAATTAAAACCTAGTTTTCTCTATTTTACCTCACAAACTGTTACTTAATTTAGGCTTAATTGCAACTTTACTCCCTCTATTTTGTCTTTTTTTTTTTTTGATACCTCTATTTTATAAGCCATAATTTTAGTCTCCTTTTTAAGTTTGATGTTCAATTTTCTTCCCGCTATTTTGTTTTTTATGCAAATTTAGTCCGTATTTTGGTCGCTTTTTCAACAGAAAGCTCAGAAGGTGACCAAAGTCGGGGTTTTAAAAACAGGGGGAACCAAAATTGAAAAAAAAAGGACAAAATAGGCGGATCAGGGTTGCAATTAAGCCTTTAATTTATTTTTAAAAATATTATTTAGAATTCCTCCATATCTTCAAAATTCAATCAAAACCAAAACCTTTCTTATTTTGGCTTTCAAAATCTTATTTTAGCTATTTCACAAAAGCAAACAAAATGGAATCCCTTGAAGTATAAAATTCCAAAAAGTTATCTCTGATTTTTTAAAAATTTAACAAATCAAATCTTACTTATTTTGCCTCTTAAAATCTTATTTAAGTTATTTCATAAAAAGTATTTTGAAACCATCCGTATATAATTTTCTAAAAAATACTCTACAAAATTGGGAAAAATGAATTAAAACCAATCTTTTCGTAAAGCCCGCAAAGTATTTTAGCCCATTTCATTAAGGATATAAGAATCATGAATTAAGTTGTTTTTTCAGATTAATAAAATATATTTCAAAATCTTATTTAAGATATTTCCTTTTCTTTTAAAAGAATCGCTTTAAATATAAGTTCTAAATTAAAATCTCTACAAATCTTAAAAAATAAAATAATATCAAATTTTCCCTATTTATTCTCTCAAAAGTTAAAAACATATATGTGTTGTTCGACTGGACCAAATTAGGGTCCCTCCGAATCTTTGTTGGAATTTCTTTGACAAATTTAAAGTTGGAATCTAGTAATTTAGGATAATGATCAGCATATTTAATATGTAGTTATGAAGTCAATTTTGACCCTAAAATTTGTAAAATTTGAGACAATATTTAGAATATACACATAAATTTGGGAATTGTTATTAAAAAAAGTAATTTAATTCCAAATCTATGTGAAATATTGGGACACATACTAGACGACTAATATAATAACTTTAACTACAAAAGTTTAAAATTTTTATAAAAATCCAATCGTTGAGTTAAATCAAAAATAATAATTTTGTTTTTTTATTTAAAACAAAATACTTCAATATGATCAATCAAATATTTCAAAAGGACACTAAAAACATAAATGTATTCCCCACTGATTATAGAGAAACCCAAATCCTTTCTCATTCAAAACTTCTTTATAGACTACAAATATCTAGAAACCCAAAATTACTCTTTCATGAATTCTAAATTAAATAATTACTTTTGATGAATATGTATATAAAATTATCCACCTTTATTAATTACAATAAAATTAAAATTTAACCTTTATATAGGAAGAAAAGTATTAAACAATGTTAAGAGAGTAAACATAACAATTTCATATCATTAGTAGATAGAAAGTTTAACTACATTGATATTTGACGAGATTAGTTGCGATTCTTCTCATATTCATTCAAAGTGGCTAGCATTTCATCCGTAAGAGTAACACTGGTGCCGGGATAATATGATTTTGTTTCTTCCCAAGTGAGATCAGAAAACTGATTGAGGCCAGCCGTGTGACTATACTTTTTCATTTTATTGTGTTCAGTCATCTTGGAATAACAATCCGCAAACAATTTGAACCTGTACTTCTTTTCATCCTCTGAAGAGTATGTTTTGCCGTATTTCTTGCACCAATTTTCAAAGATTTCACCGATATCCGAAGCAGATTCCTTATATTACCAATTAAAAATACGTATAAGTAACTCATGATGTAACTCATATAATATTTCATCAAAGAAAGTGAATCACAAAATTAGTACTTCAGTTGCATAATATATGAAGAAAAATTAATATATCATATAATTTGATAGAAGAGACAAATGTTTTATTAAAATATATTTTATGTCTCAAGGGATTTATCGCAAAAAAAATTAATCTTACTCTTACGAAATATTAACCAATATATTATGATTGAAGTTTGTTGGGTGTATTGAATAACATACCTTGTTTACTTCCATTAAAAAAGAGAGAAAACCTTGAACTGTACAAACTCTGAAATTGAGTAATTCAACAAGTTGTCGGAATGTTTATTATGAGAAAATATAAGGTTACAAATAGGGTATTTATCATACACATTGAATCAAAGTCTCACAAATATGTATCAATCAAATATCCATGTATTAATTGTCATCCATTATACCATTAATGAATTAATTGTGTTGGAAAATAAATTATGATATTATGATAATTGATTTTGTTTTATATTACAATATAATTTAGAACAAAAAGGGATTTTATATTAATTTGTATCAAGTATTGAAATGAATTTCCAGAAAATTTCATATTATTATTTTAATATTATATAAATTTTATCATTAATAATATATCAAATTTACCCAAAAAATTTATAATTATTTATGACGACACACGTAAAGTTGTGGAATTTTTATTTAAGAAGGAAGTCACTCTGATTTACTTTAAATTGTTAAAAAGTTATTCAAATTATTTAAAAAATAAATAGTTTTCAAAAAATCCTTAACTAACACACTCTTTAATATCAGATACAATCTATCTCCAATTCTCCTTTCGATTGGTAAACATATTATTAAAGATTAAGAACCTTGTTTATACCTTTACAAATAATTAAAACCTAGTTTTCTCTATTTTACCTCACAAACTGTTACTTAATTTAGGCTTAATTGCAACTTTACTCCCTCTATTTTGTCTTTTTTTTGATTTTGATACCTCTATTTTATAAGCCATAATTTTAGTCTCCTTTTTAAGTTTGATGTTCAATTTTCTTCCCGCTATTTTGTTTTTTATGCAAATTTAGTCCGTATTTTGGTCGCTTTTTCAACAGAAAGCTCAGAAGGTGACCAAAGTCGGGGTTTTAAAAACAGGGGGAACCAAAATTGAAAAAAAAAAGGACAAAATAGGCGGATCAGGGTTGCAATTAAGCCTTTAATTTATTTTTAAAAATATTATTTAGAATTCCTCCATATCTTCAAAATTCAATCAAAACCAAAACCTTTCTTATTTTGGCTTTCAAAATCTTATTTTAGCTATTTCACAAAAGCAAACAAAATGGAATCCCTTGAAGTATAAAATTCCAAAAAGTTATCTCTGATTTTTTAAAAATTTAACAAATCAAATCTTACTTATTTTGCCTCTTAAAATCTTATTTAAGTTATTTCATAAAAAGTATTTTGAAACCATCCGTATATAATTTTCTAAAAAATACTCTACAAAATTGGGAAAAATGAATTAAAACCAATCTTTTCGTAAAGCCCGCAAAGTATTTTAGCCCATTTCATTAAGGATATAAGAATCATGAATTAAGTTGTTTTTTCAGATTAATAAAATATATTTCAAAATCTTATTTAAGATATTTCCTTTTCTTTTAAAAGAATCGCTTTAAATATAAGTTCTAAATTAAAATCTCTACAAATCTTAAAAAATAAAATAATATCAAATTTTCCCTATTTATTCTCTCAAAAGTTAAAAACATATATGTGTTGTTCGACTGGACCAAATTAGGGTCCCTCCGAATCTTTGTTGGAATTTCTTTGACAAATTTAAAGTTGGAATCTAGTAATTTAGGATAATGATCAGCATATTTAATATGTAGTTATGAAGTCAATTTTGACCCTAAAATTTGTAAAATTTGAGACAATATTTAGAATATACACATAAATTTGGGAATTGTTATTAAAAAAAGTAATTTAATTCCAAATCTATGTGAAATATTGGGACACATACTAGACGACTAATATAATAACTTTAACTACAAAAGTTTAAAATTTTTATAAAAATCCAATCGTTGAGTTAAATCAAAAATAATAATTTTGTTTTTTTATTTAAAACAAAATACTTCAATATGATCAATCAAATATTTCAAAAGGACACTAAAAACATAAATGTATTCCCCACTGATTATAGAGAAACCCAAATCCTTTCTCATTCAAAACTTCTTTATAGACTACAAATATCTAGAAACCCAAAATTACTCTTTCATGAATTCTAAATTAAATAATTACTTTTGATGAATATGTATATAAAATTATCCACCTTTATTAATTACAATAAAATTAAAATTTAACCTTTATATAGGAAGAAAAGTAATCAACAATGTTAAGAGAGTAAACATAACAATTTCATATCATTAGTAGATAGAAAGTTTAACTACATTGATATTTGACGAGATTAGTTGCGATTCTTCTCATATTCATTCAAAGTGGCTAGCATTTCATCCGTAAGAGTAACACTGGTGCCGGGATAATATGATTTTGTTTCTTCCCAAGTGAGATCAGAAAAATGATTGAGGCCAGCCGTGTGACTATACTTTTTCATTTTATTGTGTTCAGTCATCTTGGAATAACAATCCGCAAACAATTTGAACCTGTACTTCTTTTCATCCTCTGAAGAGTATGTTTTGCCGTATTTCTTGCACCAATTTTCAAAGATTTCACCGATATCCGAAGCAGATTCCTTATATTACCAATTAAAAATACGTATAAGTAACTCATGATGTAACTCATATAATATTTCATCAAAGAAAGTGAATCACAAAATTAGTACTTCAGTTGCATAATATATGAAGAAAAACTAATATATCATATAATTTGATATAAGAGACAAATGTTTTATTAAAATATATTTTATGTGAAATACCCCGACTCTCCGAACCCAATAATTATCATTAATTGGTTAATTGATAATTAAAATGCACATTGGCCTTATTTCATATTAATCTAAAGAATGATTATTAATAAGAGAATAAGTGGATTAGTTAGATTCCAACTATATGGCATGGTGGCAATTACTACTTAGTTGGAGGGCAATTGAGACAATTAACCCTATGCATGTGAACTTAAGGCTTGTTTGGATTGATAGTGCTTCATAAATCAGATTTTTGGGAGAAAGAAGAAAGGAATAGCCATTGAAGCAAAGAGAAGGAAGGGAGAACTCATCTTCAAGTTTCTATTTTCGTAACACTTAGTACAACTCCCACAAAACAGGTCTTATCTCTCTCCTTGTAACTCCGATTGACACGAATTAGGACTTTTCGGAAAGCTGACAAAATTCTCTTCGATTTGGATATATGGTTTGCATTTGTAGGTGCTTTATTGATGGAGATAAATGAGTTTTAAGTTTGGTGATTGATGCTGAAAATAGGCTTAAAGTGGAATACGGGTTTGATGAATTTGGAGTTGGAGTTTTGGTCAAGTTAGGAGCTCAATTGCGGCATGTTCATCATCCAAAGCTCCATTGATGCAAGGTGAGTCCTTAGATAGTGACTTGGGGTTTGCATGTAGGGATTTCTCTTTTGGGGTTTAGGGATTGTGAGTAAATTAGGGAATCAATGATGCTAATTATGTTTGTTTTGCTATAATCCTTGCATGTTGATGTTCCTAAATGTGTTTATTTGATGCAATTTCGTTGGGACTGTATTGAGAGTGCAGGGAATCAATTATAGGATGTTTGGGACTGGTTTAGAGCTCTAAGAATGCAGAAAATTGATTCTGCTTCAGGGTAATCGGTTACTGGCATTTGGGTAACCGGTTACTCTGTAGAAAATTGCGTTACTGGGCATTTTGCATACCAGTAACCGGTTACTGGACTCTGGGTAACCGGTTACCCTGGGCAAAAGTGCAAAAATTAGCAAACTTCATAAATTCGTAACTTTTGCGTCGTAAGTCCGTTTCGCGCAAACTTTATATCGTTGGAAAGCTAGCGACGTGTACTTTCTAATAAAATTGGTCCCCAAACCAGAATGTTGGATTTAACAATAGTGGAACCCCACTTAGTGAATCAATGAATTAGTATGAGAACTTATGTCTCTATTATTCGATTAATAATTCTCATGTTATGCGTGGCATATATTTTCTATTGCTTACTTTGAATGTGACATCCATATTTGAAAATGTT
This sequence comes from Vicia villosa, assembly GCF_029867415.1. Classification (NCBI taxonomy): domain Eukaryota; kingdom Viridiplantae; phylum Streptophyta; class Magnoliopsida; order Fabales; family Fabaceae; genus Vicia; species Vicia villosa. Next base: position 23,307,463 of record NC_081183.1, on the reverse strand, counting down.
ATGCCATTATGTTTTATACATGAAAATCTATGGACACCGTCGTTTTGGTTAAACGATTGGTTTGATTGTATTGTTTGTGACCTTGACATTACGTCATATTTCCGTATGCTTGAATCGAAGTGGCCGGAAGGCTAGATTGGGATGCTACTCCGACTATGTGGTCAATGAGTCTTCCCGAACCGTGTAGTCCAATGAAATAGGCCGTTCATGTGTATTGTTTGATAAGTTGTGCATCTGAGCTACCGTTGCAGTGTGCTCGTGAGTTTCCGTACGGGGTTTTTACTCACTTGGCGTTAACACACTTGCGTGCTCGGTATGGTGGGGTTATGCGGCCATGTAGGCTAATGCATAATGAGGTAACTCACCTCTAGTAAAGTCACGTAGACTAATACAAGGCTTTCGCCCGATGGGCTCAAGCGTCGAGGTGACGGTTTGTACTCGGCGTAACTCACTAGCGTGAAGAAGGTTAACGGGACAATGACGCCAATTAGGCTAAGGTCATTTCGCGGCCATTTAGGCTTGTGCGAACCCGTTTAACCGTCTTGCAGTGTGCTTGTACAAGTCCCTTGACAATAGGCAGGAGGTTACTCATCGAGGATGCATTTATTCCATAATCTAGTCGAGGTTTTGTTACACTTCTGGATTCCCCGTATATGGATGGGGGTTTGCATACTTGTTTGCTATATAATGTGTATTTGTTTTAGGCAAGTCCAATGGTGGACGAGTCACTTGTTTTCTCCGTACTTGTACCGGATGTGAGGTTGAACCCCGGATCAATGGTGGATTCGGTTTTAATGCATGTACCCTGTAGATCCGAGTGGACCCATAGGATAGGAGGACTCACTGAGATTTAGGAATCTCACCCCAATCAACTTATCTTTTTCAAGTGCAGTTTAGTAGCTTTTGATAGATACCAGGTTCGGATCGATGGCTTGAAGTGGTGTTGGCTCGAAGACCTCGTTGGTTTTGACATTCCGCTGTGCAAGATCCATTGAAGACTCATGTATTATGCTTCTTAGTAGAATTTCATGTTGTATTGTATTATGGATCTTTCTATATCTAAAGCTTTTGTATGTACTCAATATCAATTTTTAACGTTTCATGCATAATATACTAGTGAGTTATGTATGGGGTGTTACATTATGTCTCAAGGGATTTATCGCAAAAAATAATAATTTTACTCTTATGAAATATTAACCAATATATTATGATTGAAGTTTGTTGGGTGTATTGAATAACATACCTTGTTTACCTCCATTAAAAAAGAGAGAAAACCTTGAACCGTACAAATTTTGAAATTGAGTAATTCAACAAGTTGTCGGAATGTTTATTATGACAAAATATAAGGTTACAAATAGGGTATTTATCATACACATTGAATCAAAGTCTCACAAATATGTATCAATATAATATCCATGTATTAATTGTCATCCATTATACCATTAATGAATTAATTGTGTTGGAAAATAAATTATGATATTATGATCATTGATTTTGTTTTATATTGCAATATACTTTAGAACAAAATGAGATTTTATATTAATTTGTATCAAGTATTGAAATGAATTTCCAGAAAATTTCATATTATTATTTTATTATTATATAAATTTTATCATTAATAATATATCAAATTTACCCAAAATTTTTAAAATTATTTATGACGACAAATGTAAAGTTGTGGAATTTTTATTTAAGAAGGAAGTCACTATGATTTACTTTAAATTGTTAAAAAGTTATTCAAATTATTTAAAAAATAAATAGTTTTCAAAAAATCCATAATTTTAGTCTCCTTTTTAAGTTTGATGTTCAATTTTCTTCCCTCTATTTTGTTTTTTATGCAAATTTAGTCCGTATTTTGGTCGCTTTTTCAACAGAAAGCTCAGAAGGTGACCAAAATCGGGGTTTTAAAAACAGGGGGAACCAAAATTGAAAAAAAAAGGACAAATTAGGCGGATCAGAGTTGCAATTAAGCCTTTAATTTATTTTAAAAATATTATTTAGAGTTCCTCCATATCTTCAAAATTCAATCAAAACCAAAACCTTTCTTATTTTGGCTTTCAAAATCTTATTTTAGCTATTTCACAAAAACAAACAAAATGGAATCCCTTGAAATATAAAATTCCAAAAAGTTATCTCTAATTTGTAAAAAATTTAACAAAATCAAATCTTACTTATTTTGCCTCTTAAAATCTTATTTAAGTTATTTCATAAAAATTATTTTGAAACCATCCGTATATAATTTTCTAAAAAATACTCTACAAAATTGGGAAAAATGAACTAAAACCAATCTTTTCGTAAAGCTCGCAATGTATTTTAGCCCATTTCATTAAGGATATAGGAATCATGAATTAAGTTGTTTTTTCAGATTAATAAAATATCTTTCAAAATCTTATTTAAGATATTTCTTTTTCTTTTAAAAGAATCGCTTTAAATATAAGTTCTAAATTAAAATCTCTACAAATCTTAAAAAATAAAATAATATCAAAATTTCCCAATTTATTCGCTCAAAAGTTAAAACCATATATGTGTTGTTCGACTGGACCAAATTAGGGTCCCTCCGAATCTTTATTGGAATTTCTTTGACAAATTTAATGTTGGAATCTAGAAATTTAGGATAATGATCAGCATATTTAATATGTAGTTATGAAGTCAATTTTGACCCTAAAATTTGTAAAATTTGAGACAATATTTAGAATATACACATAAATTTGGGAATTGTTATTAAAAAAAGTAATTTAATTCCAAATCTATGTGAAATATTGGGACACATACTAGACGACTAATATAATAACTTTAACTACAAAAGTTTAAAATTTTTATAAAAATCCAATCGTTGAGTTAAATCAAAAATAATAATTTTGTTTTTTTATTTAAAACAAAATACTTCAATATGATCAATCAAATATTTCAAAAGGACACTAAAAACATAAATGTATTCCCCACTGATTATAGAAAAACCCAAATCCTTTCTCATTCAAAACTTCTTTATAGACTACAAATATCTAGAAACCCAAAATTACTCTTTCATGAATTCTAAATTAAATAATTACTTTTTATGAATATGTATATAAAATTATCCACCTTTATTAATTACAATAAAATTAAAATTTAACCTTTATATAGGAAGAAAAGTATTAAACAATGTTAAGAGAGTAAACATAACAATTTCATATCATTAGTAGATAGAAAGTTTAACTACATTGATATTTGACGAGATTAGTTGTGATTCTTCTCATATTCATTCAAAGTGGCTAGCATTTCATCCGTAAGAGTAACACTGGTGCCGGGATAATATGATTTTGTTTCTTCCCAAGTGAGATCAGAAAACTGATTGAGGCCAGCCGTGTGACTATACTTTTTCTTTTTATTGTGTTCAGTCATCTTGGAATAACAATCCGCAAACAATTTGATCCTGTACTTCTTTTCATCCTTTGAAGAGTATGTTTTGCCGTATTTCTTGCACCAATTTTCAAAGATTTCACCGATATCCGAAGCAGATTCCTTATATTACCAATTAAAAATACATATAAGTTAACTCATGATGTAACGCATATAATATTTCAACAAAGAAAGTGAATCACAAAATTAGTACTTCAGTTGCATAATATATGAAGAAAAATTAATATATCATATAATTTGATAGAAGAGACAAATGTTTTATTAAAATATATTTTATGTCTCAAGGGATTTATAGCAAAAAAAATTAATTTTACTCTTACGAAATATTAACCAATATATTATTCTCAAGGGATCAAAGGGCTCACACCTGAGCTACCATTGCAGTGTGCTTGTGAGGGCCGCGGGGCATTTTACTCACTTGGCGTTAACACACTTGCGTGCTTGGTATGGTGGGGTTATGTGGCCATGTAGGCTAATACATAATTAGTAACTCACCTCTAGTGAAGTCAAGTAGACTAAGCACTAGGCCTTCGCCCGGTGGGCTCATGTGTCAAGACGGAGGTTCGGTACTTGATGTTAACACACGTGCGTAAAGGTGGCTATTGGGACACTGATGCCATTTCGACTAATGTCATCTCGTGGCCAATTAGGCTTGTGCGAACCCGCTTAACCACTCGTGCAGTGTGCTTGTACGAGTCTCTTGACAATAGCCATGGGTGTAACTCATCGAGGGTGTGTGTTTATAATCTAGTCGAGGCATTAACGCGCTTCTGAATTCCCCGTACATGGGTGTGGGTTTGCATACGTGTTTGTTGTACTATTTGTGTACTTGTGATATGATGACTCCTATGATGGACGATTCATGTGTTTGCTCTGTACTTGTACCGGATGTGAGGATAAACCCCAGATCAACGCTAGATTTAGTTTGTTGATGCATGTACCCTATAGAATCGAGTGGACCCATAGGATAGGAGGACTCACTGAGATTTAGTAATGTCACCCCAATCATCTTATCTTTTTCAGGAACAGTTTAGTAGTGTTTGATGGGTAACAGGTTCAAATTGAAGAACAGAAGTGGTGATGGCTCGAAGACCTTGTTAGATCTTATTTTCCGCTGTGCAGATCCATTGAAGACACATGTTTTAAAATTCTTAGTAGAACTTCATGCTGTATTTTATATGGATCATCTTGTAACTTTGGATTTTGTATATACTCAATATCAATTTTTAACGTTTCATGCATAATATACTAGTCATTTATGTATGGGGTGTTACAACTACTCCTTTGGGCCTTTAGGAAATCTCTTAGGTCCAGCAGAAGCTGGTTCGACGAGAGCATATGCAAAAAAAGCCCACGATCTATATTGAAAATGTTGATGATTTTATGGGTTCCATTGTGTTACAAGGTAGAAGTAAAGTGAGTATTTTGATAAATAGTTGACACGAAGTTGACGAGGATTTGAAAGACGCCATATGAGAGGATGTTACAGTATTTATTTTGAATTTTATGATTTGTTTTACAAGTATATAGATACTTTTTTTTTTGTTTAATACTAATAACAATTGTATTATGTAAACGTAAGAAGTGTTTACTATTACTCTAGAGGATAGTATCGTGAAAAAGAAAATATTTACATATTATGGTGAGTGTTGGAGGAATTTTAAGACACATTTCACCCGTTATTATATTTATTATTCAAATGATAAAAGAGCATTGCTATATCTTACGAACCAATTGCATACGAAAGGCAAGAATCAACGTGGCAAGTAAGTGGGCTGTTTAGATAAAATTAGGGACTGATAACGTAACATGAGTAGGTGGTTATTAAAGTGGTTCACCAAATCACAACTTGCCACGTTAATTTCTTCACTTTCTTGCTTTATATTCTTCGTAAAGTTTAGCATTTTCCATGATAAAAATAAGCGTCCATACGTAATGTATCCATATATTGATATGGATGTTTGAGAAAAATTTGAAGAGTCTCGCACTACTCTCGACTTCTTGATAAAGAACCGCGTGTAATTGAGTCTATATTATTCCTTAGCCTTTGTAGTTAAATTATAAGGTTTATATGGCTTAGAGGTTTCTTTGGAGACATATTTCACAGGGGATATGTTAGAGGATATATATATTGTCCTTATGATCTAATGGACCTTAAGCATTTAGTTGGCCTTGATTTAATAATGGTCTACTAGGATGTGCCCATTTGATGATTATGAAATTATATATTAACTACTAGGATAAAAAAACAAATAATAATTTAAGGCATTTTATTATTCTATTTAAATAAAATTTAAAGAAGAATAACATAATTTCAAATTTGTATCAAAAAACAAATAGGGTAATTAAGTTGTAAAATATCTATAAATATCATCATGTATAAAATATAATTTTTATTAATTTTATTATATTATTATTAAAAGGAGATTTATTATTAAAGTTGTTAAAAAATGTCTTAAATTAGTATTAGAGTAAAAAAGATGGCAAGAACTTCTTTACCAATAATAACTCATGTGACCAAAGTTAGTTTAAAAAAATGCCTTAAATTATTATTTGCTTTTTTTAACATAACTTGGTGAGAAAGGTTACATCAGTCAATGATTTTCTAAGATCAGATATTCGAGTCACGCGCTTTTGTCTTGCTCCTTCTCCCTCAGTCAAACCTACTTTACAATTTGATTTAAAATTAGAGTGTTATTTTTAGTGGACAACAAAGGAATATTGTTATTTTTAATTATCAATTTCACTTCATTTCAAATACCAAATTAAATCATTATATTGTATTATTATTATTATTATTACTATTATTATTATTATTATTATTATTATTATTACTACTACTACTCTATATTATATTTTTAGTTTTATTTTAAAAAGTATGTTATATTTGTATATGCTTTAAATATTATTCCGTTATTATAACTTAATGCTTATTTTAATGTTATAAAAATGTTTTAATATTTAAAACGTATTAAATTTTTGTTAAAAAAATAAGTATCAAATTTTCAAAATTAATATTTAAAACTATGTTTTCACTTCCTCAAAATTGTACCAAACTTTAATATATCTACAATTGAAAAAAATTTAGGATTAAATATGTTTTTGATCCCTATAAATATCTCAACTTTTATTTTTAGTCCCTATTAAAAAATAATATATTTTAGTCCCTACGAAATTTTTATGTAAGTAATTTTAGTCCCTCTTGTTAAACCAATATCTATTTTAGAATGATTATTTTGAAGACATGTTTAGAACGTTTTAACAAGTTCCTCTGAAAAAAAGTAACTCAAAATTTGATTTCTAAGTCGAGGTCTTCGTTACTTTTATTATTATCTTTTGAAATTTAAAAAATTCATATTTAATTCTTCTAATTTTAAAAAATTCTAAAATTTGGTAAAGAAATGTTTTATTGTATTCTAAACATGTATGAAAAAAATTATTCAAAAATTTAAAAGTTTAAGGGTAACTAAACAATTTTCAAAATTTTTAAAATAGCAAGGATTAAAAGTGCATGCATAAAATTTTTGTAAGGATTAAAATATATTATTTTTTTAATAAGGACTTGAAAGTTGAGATATTTATAAGGACCAAAAATTTATTTGATGACAATAATGTATAAGTGTTTTAAAAACCGAATCGGACCGGTCGAACTGAGAAATGTCCAGGTAACCGGTATGGTTCAATAGTTGGATCGGAAATGTCATTGAACCGGTGAGAACTCTAACATCCTGATTTTATTAGTTATTTATTTAATTAATGTTATTTGGTGTTTTATTAATTATTTACGTATTTAATTATTATGTAGTATAATAATTATTTAATTAATTGATTATGTGTATTGTTATGTTAATTTGGCTAATTGAGTTATTACTATAATTGGTGGAATAAGGAAATAATAAATAATGGGCCTAATTAGTAGAGATAGAATGGGTGGCTAAGCCCAATTAGAAAGAAAAGAGATAGTGAGAGTTGAGTTATGTCATTTTTCATAACATTAGCTTTTGGAGAATAGCAGAGAGTAGAGGAAGAAGAGGAATTTGGAATCTAGAAGAAGAAGAAATTTGGTTTGAGGTAAGGGAGAGAATTTCAGTATCTTGATTATATATGTATGCAATGTATAATAGTATATTAGATAATCATCTCTCAATTTCATAAATTTGGAAAATGTTAGGGTTTATGTTAAATCAATGAGATTTTGTGATTTGTTCATGTTTAATGTGTTATATGGATGACCCATAACTAGAAACATGAATAGGAACCCATAACATGTGATGAATTGCTGTTGAAATGAGTTTTGGTTGATTAGAATCGGATTGGGTTTTGTGTTGGATTCGCATCAGCATTTTTCTGTTTCTGGTGCGGAGCGGCGGTATGTTAAGATTATATCGATAATCTTAATTGCATATGTTTTGGTGATAATTGTACATGCATTCATGGTGGCTTTGAAACATAAACGGTGAAACTTCGGGTTCACAATGGTGCCCTTGATCCTTGTGTGGAAACATGAGCGGCTTTGTTCCCTTTTGCGGATTCGGAAGCGGTGAACTATTGTTCATAATTTTGGAGGGCTTTGATCTTGTCTGAATCTGAAGCGTGACTCTGGTTTTGATCGGGAGCGGTGAGCTTGATACTTACATGGTACCACATGCATAAAGTCATATTTATTACATTCAAAATTGTGATAATTGGAAATTATGGTTGTGCAATAATTGTGGAACTTGTTCAATTTATGAAGTGTGAGGAAATGATAATGTTATTGTATGCTATATTCATTGGTCATATAATATGTATTCATTATGATGTGAATTTTCACCCTTCTGTTTGAATGATGTTCGTTTGGACATCGTGCAGGTTCCGACGAGTAGTGAGTTTGTCTGAGGATTTAGCCGAGGAGCTTTTGGTTTTATTGTTTTGATTAGGTAGTGAGTCAAATGTTCTGATCATGTAACACTTGGGGGTTTATTCGAACTCATGTTTTATTATCAAATATTGTTATCTTTAAGATGTTTGACTTGAGATGTTGGATATAATGTGTTAATGGCTATGTGCCAATGTTGGATTCATGTGACATTAAAATATATGAATTGCTTATGTTATATGATTTGGTAGATGGATATAGTATGGGATATATTCATTGAAATCTCTTGAAGTTTAATATTTCGCATGCGATATGCATAAAATATGGAAATATGATGTATCAAATTGTGTTACAAAATGATTAGTGCATGTTTTGTATGTTGTGAAAATAACATGTGACGCCCTTTTGTGTATGCATTTTATTATACTCTGAATATATATTTAATATTTGGGGTTTAGAAAAGGGGTGTTACAAGAACCGGTCAAAAGCGGTGTAAACCGTAAAAACCGGCAGTTTTTATGAACCGGTAGTTTAAATGCATTTTTTTAACTTTTTTTATTTTAAAATATTAAAACGATGTCGTTTTGATTGTTTTAATGAAAAATTAAAATAAAAAATAAAAGAAATAAAAATTAAAAAAAATTACAAATATAGTTGATTTTGTTATCAATGATTTTGATATTGAAGAAGAAGATCTCAACATTGAAACAATTTTTCCTTTCTTGAAATTAAATTTAGTATACAATAAAATTATTTTGTTATAAATTATTCAATTATATTATGTTGCGATTAAACTTTGTTTGCAATTATACATTGTAATTTTGTACTATTTTATTATGTGTAATATCTATGTTTAAAATTTGAATTTAAATTATGAACTTGTGATATGATACTTTCAAAAAAATTTAAGGCTAGTTACATTTTGTACATACTGAATCATCCGGTTCGACAGGTTTTATACCTATATGATTTTGTTATAACGAGCGGTCTATTCAACCGAGTTATCCAATTTAACCCGATTTCGTCATGCGGTTCGACCAGTGACCCAGTGATTCGTCCAATAAATCAGTGACTCAGTACCCTCACCATTTTGATGTCCGATCCGATTTTTAAAACGTATGGATTAACTTATGCACATTGAATTAGTAAACTTAGGAACAACGCTAAATTTTATTAATTATGTCTATTGAATGTTAATAATGTAATTAGTGGTTGATTAATTCTATCTAATAAATATACACAAACCTTGTTAATATTTACATTAATAACAATAATAATAATAATAATAATAATAATAATAATAATAATAATAATAATAATAATAATAATAATACAAATTTACTCTATCACGCTCGTGCAATCTAAGCGAGAGAATATCATATGTGGAGACCGACCCTAAAATCGTGAAAGAGAATTAAAAGAATATCTTTGGTGAAGATATCTGCAATTTGATGATGTTGACCTAATCACGAGTCACTTTTTCTAGACAATGTGAATGCTAATCTCGATATGTTTGAAATGTTAATGCTAAATTGAATTATCGAATGAATATCTTTTATTGACGTTATCACAATACACCATGGTAGCTTTATGATTTGAAAAATACAATGCTAAAGATACAATTTGATACACACTCAACACCATCGGCGAATGGTTTTCTAATCAAAATCCTTTTGGAAGAGATACACCTACCAAGTGATGCATGTGGTGAATTCACCTCCCAAACCAAAATCAGCTTTCGAGCGCTAAACCACCTTCTCTCAGAAAGATGCAGAAGGAGTTTTTCCTTAAAGCCATAAAGATACAAATTTTAACGCTTGATGTGAAGCGCAACCTAATAAACTTGGAAGCTTGACCAATGTCTGGTATTAGGATGCGTTCGAAAGACTCTAATTGGATCAAGATGATATGAAACCATTCAGAGGCTCCCTAGTCAATTTTTATGACGAACATGTCTGAAAATTCTGGTATGACACACTCGGATGTCAATCCCGATGTCAAGACATCTGATCTTTTATTAATGTAGCACAAGCCGAATAGAAGGATCCCCAAATTTTGATTACTTCTTACATGCAGAAGTCCATGAGTGCTGGGATCATATTAGTTCAGTTAACACAAATAAATCTGCTTTGCAGAGGTTCTGTGACAGCACAGTCATTAAGCAGAACACTAATGTCATGCACGATGTTATGACATTCAAACTGAACAAACAAATAAACAATGCAGAAACATAAACAACACAGAGAATTGTTCACCCAGTTCGGTTCTAACTAACCTACTCTGAGGGCAACCAAGCCAGGAAGGAAATCCACTATCAGTAGTCTTAATTTGAAGCTAAACTCCCCCGTTTACAACTTCTCACTTAAACCCTACACAATGCAATCTCTACCTAGGTTCTCCATAGATATGGAATATCTCCATTCCACTCCCAATCATAGCAATGATGTCTAGCAGTCAACAACTCAGCCACTGCATGGACAGCCTAATTCCTAACACTTTAAGCACAAATAAACACAACGTTAACTTGAAGTTGCTTACAAGCTTCCTCCAAGAACAAAACTTCACTCATTGCTTCACATCTTCTGAGTGATTAAAACAAATCTCTCACCTACAGGCTTTGAGGCACAAATCAGTGACCATCCCACACACCGGATGGTTCACATACACGGCTAACCCTAGAGACTACATCTTCCTAGCTCTGGCTGTTAGCACCAAAATTAGGTTACAAAGGTTTCTATTTATAACCTGATCCCCGTTGGACTTGGGCTTAAAATCGCAGCACTCCTTGCTGTTACAAATAAGGTCTTTAATCATAAGTTTGCTACTTTATCTCCTAAATTGGAAACCGTTGAATCTTCAATCTTCAGATTTGATTCTTCAATATTCTGACTTGATTCTTTGACCTTTAAATATGCGCCACATAGGATTACATAATATTCTCATAGAATATTCTGTATCTGTTTTAAATCAAACCGAATCTTCCTTCCAGTTCTGCAGGCGCGATGTCATGAGTTAATGTCATGACATTCCATCTAACATCTTGCTTAAACTTGTTTTGTTCTTTATAAGCTTGCAAGATTCACATTAATATTATGTTTTACTGCTATTATGTTCTAGCAAACATAGATGCCAATCAGCCAATAAAAGCACTAACAATCTCCCCCTTTGGCATATTTTGGCTAAAACTTAAACATCAAAAGTGCAGCAAAACATAACTACTTCAACTTTCAAGACACCAAGGAAGAACAGAATTTTACATTCTCAGAATTGGGTTTACCTTCTGTTCTTCAGAACTTGAACCACATCATAACATCGTCAGTCTGCTACAACTTTTTACAGTAGCAAAATCAGAAGATGGTATTCTTCTCCCCCTTTTTAGACACAATATGACAAAGAAAGAAACGATGTCATAATATGTAGTGGAACATCTTCATGCAACACTGATGTTCACGAGGAAGATGATGGGAGAAGCCCTGCGTCTTGGAGGACCAATGGTGGCATCAAGGACCCCTTCCTTAGTCTTGTACCAGAAACCGACTCCTAGCATAGACCTCGAGAGAGGACTTGAATGAAAACTTTCCACCAGTCCTAGTAACTCAGAACACAAATCACAATTGTGTTCATACCTCAGATCACAAATCACAACGAAAATGATTCTTATACTGAAGGTTGTATATAGTGGAACATCTTTGTTGTTATTTCAGAAAAACCCATGGTAGAGACCATCAACATCCCCAGCCCGTGTTTTTATTTTTCTGAGATGTTTTTGGTATAGTAACCCATCACAATAACAAACCCAGACTCGACTCATAAGAACGCACACGAATGACATTTTGAGAGTGTGATTTCTGCAATTCACGGAGATGCTATTATATAGCAAATGGAGATTATAGGAAATAACGATGGTCTTTGATCTTGTTCAATGGTCAAACGGTTAATTAGGAAACAGTTCCAAAAGCTATTACTCATTCCAAAGCAGTTTTTGACTGTTTTTCTGATAGGAGTTATCTTGAAATACCAGTGCATGCATAGTCACTGAATGAACTTTACACCGACCGCTGATGTGTAAATAAACTTCAATTCAGATTTCCTTGTTTGACTTTGAAGATTCAATGTCTTTAAACGTGTCATGACATTATGTCAGAAATTGTCACTTTTTTTCCTTCAGGCACATAGCCCAAGATTCCATAAAAGATTAAGACAGAGCATCATTTGGACCAATTAACAGACTCCATACTTACTCACTAGTCATAGACAAAGACTTCTGTTGTTCTAGACACCTTGAGACTGTTAGAACATAGCTACCTCATTAGTGTAGAGAAGGAATAGTGGTTACCAGTTGCACATGGTTAGCTTGAACCATTCACAAATAATTGACAAAAGTATCACATTTTCTTCATGATGTAAAAGTATTTTTAACCAAGAAATTTTTCTTGACAAAAGAAGTTACTCCCCCTATCTGAGATAGTCTGAGCTTCCCCAATGGAATAAGTTTGAAATGATGAATGGAAAATATAAGACTCATCTTCATATCTTCAAGAGCCGCACCCTCTGTTCAACAATCCTGCTGAACACACTCATTATAGCAAATTTGTTCCTTGCACTAAATACTTACACCAGAAGTAGAATGTCATAACATTGTGTCTGACATTTGTACTACCAGTATTCTTCACAAATTTCATCTCTTTTTTTTTAACAGACCCTTGCCTAAGAACTTATCTCCTTCAGAAACGATCAACAGATGACCTCTTGATACTAGATGCACACACACAGAGGTTGCCACATTCTCAACAAACAGAACTGCCACTCCTTGAATTTTGTTGAGCATAACCCTACCATGTTTGAATCAGATCATGGTCTGCTTAAGACACTTTGAAATCCTTCTTGATAAGGTGTTTTTCAATCTCACACATTGAATAACATATTCCTTGAACAGAAGAGATTCTCCTTTATCTTTAGCTGTGTTGATCCAATCATAGAACTTTTTTCTTCATAGTCATCTTCACTAAGTGAAGTCTTCATTATGAAAGTAATTATGTATTGCCAGAACACATTACTTACATCCAGATCAGAACCTGCCCATTCTAATCCATATTATGTCCAAACTGCCACTCTAGACAATAATGTTGCTTTCTCTAACTTCTATATATTCCCAGTCCTTCAACCAGGAAATATGTACCTTGTGATGTTGATACTTAAGACACAAGTTCATCTGAACTCAAACAAACTCTGACTATCCATAGAGATAACACTTCTCTATAGAGGACTTGGAACAAAAGAAACGAATTGTGTTCACGACTCGAAACAAGACTCTTTATTCTTTACCAAACAGTTGTAAAGAATGACCTCGGACTTAACAATTCCTGAACACTACCCTTAAACCCTATGATTGACTCAATTAGATAATCATAACCTAGACTCTAGACACTTCTCATATTCGAAAGAAGAACATGAGGGACTCAAACAAGACTCAAACAAAATGAAAAGACTTTATAATCCTGAGCAATTCAAACAACATACCTGGACTTTACCCAAAGTCTTAATCAAGAAATGTTATTTGAGAACAAACTGCACCAGGTGGACTTGTGCATAGGTTGGATCATGCACTTAGATTAGAACAAGTGATACACACCATCAATTCATGTCGTCAGATGATAATCCAAAGAATATTCTTTGCTGGTCTTTCAGAATAAACATGACTTGAGTTATGTTCTGAGGTTTTTGTGTGACTTTGTTCTTCTTTCTTCAAGATTAGTCTTTGAAAGACTTTTTAAATGGATAGAAGTAGAAAAACACTGTCTTTGCTGATCTTCATACTCTTTTACTCCCCCTGAGATATACAACTTTAGGACATCTTGTAAATATCCATCTCTCATCAAGATATTTAACAGAATCAGTATCCCACATCAGAGACTCTTGCCTTCTTCTTTGATGTGTGAAGATAATTGAGAACTTATGGTTAGAAGAACTTCTTCTCGGCATCTAGGTTCTAAACCTAATAAGTACTAAGTCTCCCGTCAAAGTACTTACCAGCTTTTCAGTTAGAATTTGCTACTCACACTAGGTCATTCTGTCTGATTACCTCTTCACATTTATACTTTCTGTTCTTGGAAAATAAATAAAATAACTGAAGATATTGAGATGTTGTAACATCAGATGTGACATCATCCTTCATGTTAATGTCAAATTGTCAACACTCAGGTTAGTAGCAGAATAATTCAATAATCAACAATATCCAGACACATCAAGGGATAAAATAGCCAGCATCTCAATAACTTTTTCTTCAGACTTTAATTCTGATTTTGAGATGAAGGATGCCATGGTCTGTACCTATAGAGGAGATTCCCTCAGCTAGGTTTCTGGAACAGACTTAGTCATAGCATGACACTGAATTAGTCAGATCCATCTGACCTCCTTGATTTCAAATCATACTACCCTTTCTGGATAACAACTAGGGCAATACACATTCTTAACCATATTTCACTATGATTGAGACACAGTATTTAGCTCCAACAACTGCTCTATGGTTACGAATACTTATCTAGTTTCGTTGATCAGAGGAAACTTACAGGTATAGGCTCTTCAAAAGTACAACATAAAGGATTAGAAAGGAATACATTCATGAGTTTTTCTTAGTGGAACTGAGCACATGTTAATCGTGTCCTGATTAACTTTGCCAGATGTCTCCTCTTCCAGACCAGGAGTAGGTTCCAAACCAATGTTCTCACACTACATTAGTTTAACACCAGAACATCTGTTCTTCAGCTGGTAGCTGCATACCAGTTCTTAATGTTCTAACGTCTAGTAGGACATTTGTTCCTCCTTCTAGGAACACTTCAACCTTGAAGATTTCAAGGTACATATTTGCAGATAATTATGAATATCATTGATCAGTTGACATTCATCAGCTCTAATAAACCATGTCAGTATGAGTGGACTTGAGAGAATACTCAAGTATCTTTGACACTTTAATTATAGCTGTCAATACCCGCCATACATTCTGTTGAACCTTCATAACCCTAGGGTTTCTCATAAACTATGCAGCAAAAAATAGTCATATATCAACAGAATTCACACAATGCTTACTTTAAGTGTTAGTAGTAAGCATGACAACTACAGATTGATTGCTACTCAAACTTGCACAATGCTTGCTTCTGCACCAAGCAACTGACTAGACCAAACCAAAATCTTGACTTGACAAACTCACAAAAACAGAGGTTACCTTATACATATATTCACTCCCGCGTGAAGGTTTTGATGAGCTTCTTCTCTATTCATAGAAACCAGTCGAATTTGTTTTTAAATTCAAGTTCTTCACTCCCGTATGAAGTCCTTGGACTTAGCACTCCTCGTTCCAGCATCACAGGTCTTAGGTCAGGTTGGTCAAATCATATAGATCCATCCTCCACTTCAAGGGACCATACAATATGAACATTCATTGTTCAAACACTCTTCTACTTTTACCACAACCAGAATTTATCCCTTATGGATCTCATCCAGAAACAGACAAGATGCCTGCTCTGATACCAATTGAAAATTCTGGTATGACAGACTCGAATGTCAATCCCGGTGTCAAGACATCTGATCTTTTATTAATGTAGCACAAGCAGAATAGAAGGATCCCCAAAATTTTGATTACTTCTTACATGCAGAAGTCCATGAGTGATGGGATCATATTTGTTCAGTTAACACAAATAAATCTGCTTTGCAGAGGTTCTGTGACAGCACAGTCATTAAGCAAAACACTAATGTCATGCACGATGTTATGACATTCAAACTGAACAAACAAATAAACAATGCAGAAGCATAAACAACACAGAGAATTATTAACCCAGTTCGGTTCTAACTAACCTAGTCTGGGGGCAACAAAGCCAGGAAGGAAATCCACTATCAGTAGTCTTAATTTGAAGCTAAACTCCCCCGTTTACAACTTCTCAATTAAACCCTACCCAATGCAATCTCTACCTAGGTTCTCCCTAGATATGGAATATCTCCATTCCACTCCCAATCATAGCAATGATGTCTAGCACTCAACAACTCAGCCACTGCATCGACAGCCTAATTCCCAACACTTTAAGCCTAAATAAACACAATGTTAACTTGAACTTGCTTACAAGCTTCCTCCAAGAACAAAACTTCACTCATTGCTTCACAGCATCTGAGTGATTAAAACAAACCTCTCACCTACAGGCTTTGAGGCCCAAATCAGTGACCATCCCACACACCAGGTGGTTCACATACACGGCTAACCCTAGAGACTACATCTTCCTAGCTCTGGCTGTTAGCACCAAAATTAGGTTACAAAGGTTTCTATTTATAACCTGATCCCCGTTGGACTTGGGCTTAAAATCGCAGCACTCCTTGTTTTTACAAATAAGGTCTTTAATCATAAGTTTCCTAATTTATCTCCTAAATTAGAAACCGTTGAATCTTCAATCTTCAGATTTGATTCTTCAATATTCTGACTTGATTCTTTGACCTTTAAATATGCGCCACATAGGATTACATAATATTCTCATAGAATATTCTGTATCTGTTTTAAATCAAACTGAATCTTCCTTCCAGTTCTGCAGACGTGATGTCATGAGTTGATGTCATGACATTCCATCTAACATCTTGCTTAAACCTGTTTTGTTCTTTATAAGCTTGAAAGATTCACATTAATGTTATGTTTTACTGCTATTATGTTTTAGCCAACATAGATGCCAATCAGCCAATAAAAGTACTAACAATGTCCAACTCAAGGGTTTCATTTCCCTCAAGACTGTGTATATGCTTTGATAAAATGCCAAGATAATTAAGGTAAGATACCTCATCATCAATTCCCTTTCATCATACAACATCATCATTTGGTGACATGCTTTGAACTTGTTAGAGCTCACCTTATCAACTCTCTTTCTAACCATAAAGTACTCGTTGGAGAACGGGAGGATAAACATTGTAAGGGGTCAATAAACAACCCAAAAATGTTATCGACACAGATTGAGAATAAATAAGGAAGAAATGACAACTTGGGAAACACCAAAGCCAAGCGTCAATGGAATGAACATCGCCGACCTAGATCCCATAGAAAAATATATAGAGGAAATACTAATTCCCATACAAGATCGTAAATAAGTTTCGATATGGTCACTCAATTTCTAAACAAAAAAGTTGGAACCTCCCTACTGGAAGATGAAGAGAAAGAGCTGATCATCTTGATCCAAAAAAACATAGAGTTAATCGCCTAGGATTCCTTAAACATGTTAAGGATTGATGCTAAAGTCATAAGTCACTGGGATTGATATCAAAGTCACAATTAAATTGGTAATTAAGAGAAATTGTAAGGTGGGCAACAAAAAAGAGCGACCATTGATGAAGAAGTAAAAAAGTTAAAGAAGACAAGGTTCATTAGAGAGATCAAATATCCCACCAGACTAGAAAATATGATACTGGTGAAAAAGACGTCAAGAAAGTGGATAGTGTACATAGACTTCAAATATCTCAATACGGAGGTCCTTAAAGATCCATATCATTTATCAAACATCGATATATTAGTTATCGGGTCATCAAGATATAAGATGCTGAGTTTTAAGTTCCCTACTCTAGGTATAACCAAATTAAGATGGATCCTCTAGGCTCAGCCAAAAGTTTCTTCATGTCCAAAAAATGTAATTATTATTACAAATTCATGCCCTTCAAACTCAAGAATGTAGGTTCCACCTATCAATGGTTGATGGATATCGTCTTCTCAAATTAGATAGGGCTAAACCTTTATATCTATGTAGATAACTTGTCATAAAGATTTGAGATAAGGAAAGCCATTCAATTGACTTGGAAGACATCCAAAACTCAATTAGGAGATACAACATGCATTTGAATGCAACTAAGTGTTCATTAAATGTCCAAGCATGAAAACTCCTGGGTTCATGCTGACCAAGAGATGGATAGAAGCTAACTTAGACAATTGTTTGTTCATCATTGATATCAGAAGCTCAATCACAATAAAAGAAGTCTGAAAAGTGACAAGATGCTTAGCAATGCTCTCTTGCTTCTTTATTTGTTCTAGAGACAAGGATTTCCACTTTTTTGCCACCCTAAAGAAGAAACACAAACTTTAGTGAACTGAGGAGTGCAAGGAAACCTTCTCGGAACTGAATACATATAGGCTCCTGTAATCTTGATTCGCTTTTAAAAAGGTGCATCGTTGTTCATATACTTGTCAATAAATGGGGGAACTGATTAAGTTATTCTTCGAGATGACACATCTTCCAAGTTAATGAAGGTGCCCACATCCGAATCAATAATATTATCATCATTACCAACTTTTAATTTTTTATCCCGAATAGGTGACGGGGTCTTATAATTCTCTCTCAACTTATCAATGGAAATGAATATGACCAAGATTATACAAGCCTCCTCCATCAATTTCCTCTTTTTTAACCCCAGATTATCAAACCAGATGGGTCCTCTTTAGAGTGGTGGACCACGCCTCACCTCGATCCTCTCTCATTTTCTCATACAAAGTCTTCTTCTCAACAGCCTACATAAGGGTCATCATCTCTGCAAAATAGTATAAAAAAGAGTAAAAATAACAACGCCAATCTTTATCATCATCATCTCTTTATTCGCCAGTATCAGAGTTGCTAGAACTACAGTCATAACTCCAAAGCATCCCTAAACCTGCTTGGTTCTAGTCGGCCCTCCCACATAGTCGGATTGAATTCTCTACATAACATTTTCACATCTTGTTGGAAAAGTGACTCCAAACATAACAAGAGACGAATTGTGCTGGTTTGAAAAACTATTTGCAAATAAAAATATTAATAAGACCATAGTCTAAAATACATTTGTAAAACAAACAAGATAAAAGCAAATGAAAATGGAAAATTAGATAGATGGGAATAGGGGTGTCCATGGATACGGGTCAACCCGCGAACTGATTCACCCAACCTGCGAACCTTACAATTAATAAAAACTATAATTATATTTAAGAAAATATATGTATCGTAAGATTTATACTAGATAATTATAGTTTATTCTTACGATGCATATATTTTCTTAAATATAATTATAGTTTTTATTAATTGTAAAAGTCTAAGTCTATATCAAATTTGAGAGACAAATTTATTTATTTGAAGAGAGATATATATCATCTTTTAAATTATACTATATATCATTTGTATATTTTTTGAGTTGATCTGAATCGTAAAGAAATTTTTAGATATTAAATGATAAATTTTATTCAAATTAAATACAAAATTTATAATTCTTTTAATGTTTTTGTTAAGAGTTGAGAGGTCTAGTTGTCATTATCATATAATGGATCTTGTATAAAATATAATTTTTATAAAAGAGTTTATTATATATTTAATACAATAATTAAGTTGTCTCAAGTTAAATCATTGAGACAATAAGGGAAGTTATAAGGACACCGTAGTTTTGACATGGCTATATATAAGTGAAGTTAAAAGTGTCATCTGAAATAACACAGAAAAAGTGTCAACAATGTTGGAAGTTAGTAAAGTTAAGTTTGTTAGGTACTTGATCCTTTTTATTTGTTCCTTTGTTGTGACAAGACACTTGGAATATTTTGATGGAGTAGTGATGCATTTTCAATTGAAGATCAATGTGTCGATTGATCTCAAATATACTGAAACCATTGATACATGTGGTGAGTATGTGTATGTCATTATTAATGGGTTCGTGTTACTTTAATTTGTTAAAGCATGATGTTTTTTGTTTTTTTTTTTATTAAATAGATGGAGAAGAGGTTTGTACTAATCGAAAGGGTTGTGCTATGGTGAATCCACATGAATTATTCAGCTTAAATACAGTTCCATCTTCAAGAAATGTTACTGACATTCCTCTAAGTGTTGATTGGAGACAAAAGGGAGCTGTGAATGAAGTGATGGATCAACAATGTACTTGTGGTATACATGCAACTATATTCTGTTTAGTTTATTCCTCATTTGTTGTGCATTTTATTGTTTCCTTCAAAATCTTTATCATAGGATTGTTTATTCATCATTTGCAGGCAGTTGTTGGGCTTTTTCAGCTGTAACCTCAATTGAAGGAATCTCGAACATAACATCAGGAGAGCTGATCAACCTATCGCAACAAGAGCTCGTGGATTGTGACAACAGGAATAAAGGATGTAAAAGTGGATACGTTGACAAGGCGTTTGAGTATGTGATAAGTAATAATGGATTGGCTTTATACCATGAGTATCCATACATGGCAAGAGAAGGAACATGCCGGTCTGCAAACATTCGGCACTTTGGAAAGATAAGTGGATTCGTAAGAGTGCCATCTGATGAGCAAAGCCTCTTATATGCTGTGTCAATTCAACCTATTTCTGTCCTTGTTGTTACAAGCCCAGCATTTCATATGTATGGTGGAGGAATATTTGAGGGTCCGTGCCAATTGGATGCGCCTTATACAAGTGACCAATGGCATGCTGTTAATGTTATCGGATATGGGAAGGATTCAGATGGAACAAGGTATTGGATTATAAAAAATTCATGGGGTACAAATTGGGGCGAAAACGGGTATATGCGAATGAAAATGAATGGCGGTGGATCCCCTTGGGGTCTATGTGCGATATCCGCTTACGCGTTTTATCCTACGGTTTGAACCTATACTATACTGCATTTGTAAATATAGTATTGAGTAGTTGATTAACATGTTACATGAAAATACAATGTTCCAAGAAGTAATGCTTATTAATGTTGGTGTATATGTGAAATTGGTTAACTGTTAAAGGTAATATTTTCCCTAGAAATAAGGAGTATAAGGATAATGCACATGGCAGATAAACAGTACAATATTTGTTATCTTTACAATCATATAATACACCAAAATTGGAATGAGATCAAAGAAAACAAACTATCAGAGGTTATGATTTTTTCAAACTTTTTTTAACAACGATCATAACATGATATTCTCATGACATGATATTGACTGAATACATTTAAGTGACATGATTCAATGACTTTCTACCAGAATATTTGGGTCCCACCTTTGTCTTATTACAAGATAGAATCTTTAAATTTTTTTTGGATGAAAATCACAGCTTCATGAATTGATCAATACTCTCCAAACCATTTCATTGAAGGACACTTCGCATGTTTTCATTGAAAAATACATTTAAAAATTGTTTTGAAAAAATAAAAATTAATATATAACTTTCCTATTATATCGCTTGATAAAAATTTTAAATATTTGATTTGAATTAATAATAAAGGAGAAAATGAAATATAAAAATGTAATATGTCTGTGTAGAATCTCATGAATAAATAAAATATTATAAATTTTATTTAAATAAAAATTGATGTATTATGAAAATGTCAATGAAATATATTTATTCGGTAATTCAATTAAGCACAAACAGACCAAACATATCAAAATGAACTCACTTTGTCTAAGAAAAATGTCTTGTGGTTATGTCACTGTCGTCAAATTGCAAATATTTTTACCAAATTTTTTTCTTTAATTCTCTTTCAAGATTTCAGAGTTACTCTCCGCATATGACATCCTCTCACTTAGACGGTAGGGGATATGATAAAATATATATATATATATATATATATATATATATATATATATATATATATATATATATATATATATATATATATATATATATATATATATATATATATATAGTAATAATATATATATATATTTATATATATATATATTATTAGATAGAATTAGTCAACAATTAACAGGGTCGGTCCAATAAGACAGAAGATCCTGTTCTAATTTAAAAAATAGGCCTAGATTTAAAAAAAAAATACAATTATAATAAATAAAAATGGCACATATAAAATATAATTATGTATTAATAAAGCAAATTAAGTTATAATTATTTAGACTTTGATCAATCTCATTTTTTAATTGTATTGAATTTTTATTATATTTTTTTTATTTATTGAATTTTTTATATCAATTTATATATTTATTACTATTAATGTAAAAAAATTAAACTTTTAAAAAATTTGAGCCTATAAAATTTAGGACCCTGTACTGTAGAACTTGTTGCTCCTGCGCAGGATTGGACCTAACAATTAATTAGCTTTCACAAGACATATGATTTATAAAATTTAGTGTTATTTCTTACTTTACTAATTCACATGCATAAGAGAATTGACTTAATTATTAATCTTCATAACTTTTAAACATATTGAAGTTAGGTTCAATTTTGAGGGAGAGAAAACTTAATTTGAAAATATAATTTTGAAAAGTTATTTTTTTAAAATATTAAAATATTTTTATATTCAAAGCATTTATAAATATAACATACCATTGAAATAAGCATTAAGTTATAATAAAAAATAATAATATTCAAAGCATTTATAAATATAACATACTTTTTTAATTAAAACTAAAAAACATAATATAAAATAATAATAATAATAATAATTATTATTATTATTAAATATAATGATCTAATTCAGTTATCATATGCTTAATTTGAAATGAAATCATAGTTTTAAAATCTGGATCTTTTCGACCAATAGGACAGATTAGACCGTGAACTAGAGGGTGGAGCTGTTTGATAAAGTTATTGGACCATTATTGTAATTGACCCGATAAAAACTAGCGTGACCCAACCGATTCACTAGTTAGACCGATGAACAGGTAGATTTCTTATTCGACGGATTAATTTTTTATGTTTATTATTTTTTTAACTTAATTATAATTTGATCTCTATTTTCATTTTCTTAAATTTTGGTGCATCTGTTTTCAAATATAATTTTATAAATTGTTTATAATAACTAAATCATATCAAAGTTATAAAAGTAAAAATTTTGTCAAATTTTAAAAATTAGTAATCTTTTAAAATTATTAAGATCATAATTTTACCAGTATCATGAATCTCTTTAATGTTTAATTTAAATAAAGTGGAGAAATTTAATTATTCTACAACTATAATATTACAATTTTCATTAAACTTACTTATTGTAATTATATAATATAATAATATAATAAATTTAAAATATTCAAAAAATATTTATAAGATAGAATAGTACTTTAAGCTAATAAAAATTTTTTGAAAAAAAATTCAAATTATAAAAGAAAAATAAAATTATATTTTTACATTACTAAAATTTATGCGGTCTGATCGATGATCTACTGGTCCGATTATTAATCCAATAAGTCAATAATTTGATCGGATTGATGACCAAACTAAATTTTAAATAAAATTAATCATTAAAAATAAAAATATTTGTCGTGTACACTAAAAGTAACTCTAATTTTAAATCAAATTGCAAAATAGGTTCAAGGAAGAACAAGAGGGAATAAAAAAACAGAAGATTTTTTTTTTTTTAAATATCATTGAATAAAAAGAGAAGCATACAAGAGAGGGACCAAACCAAGACTTCTTAATGACAAAGCCTAAGTCTAGGGGTACCAACCTTAACCGAAGAGATTTTTTTACCTACCTGCCACTATTCTAAAATAATAATACCAATATGCCCCATGTTAAAATTAAAACACCAAAATGCCACACTTTTAGTTCACGTCCGTCCAGGGGTTGGCCGGACCGGTGAAGATTTTTTTTCCCCAGTTGGGGTCCGGCCAGGGGTTGGCCGGACTCTAACTGGCCCTTTTTTTTTTCTTTTTTTTTTTTTAAAATGATTTAAATCAATTAAAATAAAAAAAAACAAAAAAAAAAGGTCCAGTTAGAGTCCGGCCAACCCCTGGACGGACCCAAACTGGGGGAAAAAATCTTCACCGGTCCGGCCAACCCCTGGACGGACGTGAACTAAAAGTGTGGCATTTGAGTATTATTTTTTCATTTCATGGCATGTTGGTATTATCTTTTCATTATTGGGGCAGATAGGTAAAAAAATCAACCGAAGATGTGAATGAAAGGATTTGAGAGATATTTTTGTCAATTCACCAAATTCTGATTTTCATTCGAAAAAAATCAAAATGCATTTTGGAGCAAGACATATGCATGTGAGTCAAATATCTCATCTTCTAGAGAATCATTGAATGATGTAACTGTTCTGTTATGATCGGTAAAAAGAAGCAAATACTAAAAAAGTTTCTGACAAAATTTCAGCGTCATTCCACTTTGGTAGAAAAAGGTTTTGCCATCTTTTTTACTCGGTTACTAATTTAAATTTAATGGTGAGAGATGATTGTAACATTTTTAACATCTTTATAAATTATTTTATAAAAATTAATAACTAGTATCATATTTTATACAGGATAATATTTTTAAATGATTGCTAAAATATTTTTTGATATTGCTCTTGTTATAGTTCAAATTTATATATATTCTTAAACAACTTTGATTAAGGATTGTTTTTGTTATAATTCAAACTTTGTATTCTTAAATGTCCTGTTTATTTTTTTATACAGATTTGAAATCATGTTATTTTTCTTAAAATTTATTTAAATGTAATAATAATTAGTAAAATATATTTAAAGAAATACAAGTTAATATATAGACTTTCCTATTACATGTCTTGTGAGAAGCTTTTAAAATTTGAAATTTCATTGGAATTAATAATATAGGGAAAAAGGAAATTTAAAAATGTGATATGCCTCCGTAGAATACCTCATAAATAAATAAAGTATTATAAAGTTCTTCTTTTAAAAAACTTGTTAATATTTCAATTATTTATAATGCAAGATAAAGGACAACTAATAGAAAAAAAATATTACAATTTGTATTCTAAAAACAATCTAGTTAATTTTTTTCTTTCATTTTCAATAATTTTTTTAGATTTAGAAAATGGATAACAAAACATGTTTTATAGAATTATCTTTGAGACAATTGTTTGGAATTCGACCAGGCCTAACTCATAGAAAAACAAATCACACACATCTTAAGTAGTCAGGCGGATTATGATATGGACATTATCTAAAGGCACATTATTTGATCAGAGCTAATCAACCCTTGTAGGCAGCCAAGGACAATCATCAATCATCAAAGAAAAATATAGAATATGATATCATAAGATGGTCACACCCTAACATAATACAAAATTGAGACAGAATATATGCTTGGGGTGTAGATGATAAGGACAACTAGAGTCCCATGGGGCATATGTCTTCAAAGAAACTTCTAAGCTCTATAAACCATATAATCTAACTATAAAGACTAAGGAACAATATAGACTTAGTTACACAAAAATCTAAGCCATAAACATTGGACTTACAATCGTTACTAACTTAATCTTCAGAGTGTTTGTATATACATTGTCACCGCCAAGCTTACACATAACGGTTTAACATACTAAAGTTTCTCAATATCATCACCATCATCAAGAACACTTCTAGGAAAAGATCTTCAATGATCATTTGACGCTGTTTGTGAGAATCAAACTAATATGTTTCCCCTCAAAACTCACAACATACACAAATAACGCCTCTAAGAAAACTCCGACCCCACCCTAATCTTGCTAGCGCAATCGTGAGGGTAAAATTGGAACCCTAAGGCAGATTGACTACTTTGTCTTCATCTCAAAGAATACTTATCTCTACCCCCCGAACAAGGGTTCCTCTCTAGAACCAGGAGGTTTCTGAGGTTCTATTATCAAATTAGGAGGCAAATGACCTACTTAAAAGAAAATGTTATGGGTAGGTATACCGACAGACTCTTATCGAGCATTAGGAACTTTTAATAAATCCAACGTTAACCTTAATGACCAAGGAACTTTCTCCTAGACTCCGCGTTGAAATCATCTCACTAATATCCATCAAGAGTCAAAATCGCAACCCCGTACCTACCAAGGAAAAATGAACCAACATGAAGTGCCTTGAGCCAAAGCCATAACCAAGCTCATCAAGGTAAGGTTCTAAGGGATATTGTTTCGAACTAGAACATGCCTTAGTGGCTCAAATGATAATAGCTAATCGAACCATGTAGCTTATCGGGTAACGAGGACAATTAGATCATATAACATTTATCCTCTAGGAAATATGTCTAAAGAAGGATCTAGAACCTGGGTATCATAAGAAGGCCATACCTTAGGAAAGTAATAAATCAAGTTCGGCTAAATGCTTGAGGACTATTAAATGATAAGTACATCTTGGTCATTTTTAAACTTTTCCGCAAGAAAGTTGTTCCAAAAAAGATTTTACTTCCACTAAAACCTAGAATTTGACTATAAGGAATAATTTAGACTCAGGTACACACTATTCTAAAACTCACACTTACGATCTTATGTTGTTTGATTGTTAGAGTATTTGCAGGTACACTCTTACCACCTGCAATATACACGACTAATAGTTTGTCAACATCAGCACCATCATAAACAACACTTTAAGGTAAAAATCTTCCTATGTCAACATTAAAAAGTAGTATTGTGGAACCAGATTGCTAAGGAGTTCAAGATCATTCCTTCCAGCCTTATTGAGTTAGTACATTACAGAGACAAACGACATCAATTTGGTAATGAAGTTTTTGGACATTATTATAAAGTGACCTTTCATTGGGTTTAACTGAATGGTTCAACCCATCATATGTTCCATTCAAAAGTAAATTGTGTACTGGTCAAAAAGTACATTTGGGTGTGTGTTCCCACTACAAGGGCAGAAAGACTCAGAGGCCTTAATTGGTTTATAATTTGTTTTGATGGTGAGGGCGTTCCCGCGACAGAAAGAAGCCTTGTATGGTGGTATTTTGAGGTTATTTATGAGACCTTCTTGTCATACCCTAATTTTTAACCCTAAGATACCACCTCATTTTCTTATTTTTTGCACTTGCATCAAGATCACATGTTTTGTCCTCTTTTTCCTCTCTCATCTTTGAGCTCACCTACACAGGGATCACCAAGCACCTCTATGTTTATCTTTTGCTTTTTGTAATTCTTACATTTCACTAACCACTAATCAAAATACAAAAATACGTCTTGTTTGTTTTGTTTCTTTTACTAGACAGGGCTTTGAATTAAGAAGTTCAGGTGATGGTTGCTTAATTAGGGTTTTGAGTTTGCTCAAGTCAAAAGACTGATTCTCAGGCCAACTCAAGATATGTTCATGTGTTTATTTCCATGCTTTCGTGAAAGATTTCTCAAGAACAAGTGCCTTAGGGTTCACTTGTGTGTGCTTAAGTTTTCATCATGTTTTTAACTGAGAATACTATTGAGCTAGAATGTTGATTCTCCTCAAAAGTTCAAGCCGCTTTTTCATTTTTATGTGCCCTCAAGAGCAAGTGAATTAGGGTTTCTCCTATTTTCTATGCTTGAATATTATTCATCAATATCTAAGTGGTTAAGGATTGATTGAAGTTTTCATCAAATCAAGATGTTTCTTGTTGATCAAGCTATTGGATTCATTTTATGGACCATTGATTCAATAGTGTTCAAGTTCAATCAATTGACGTCAAGTTCTTAAGCATTTATTTTGTATAAGAATTTGATTCAAGTTGAAGAAAGCATGCAAATTGGATTATTTAGAATTCAAGTTCAAGTTCATTGGATTTCTTCAATCACAAGTTACTTGAAACTTAAGATTTTCATCCAATTTATTCACCTTAAGTCCTTTCATTCAAAATCATTCGCAAGACTTTTTTAAAGAAGGAATTCAAATTCGGATGGAGGGAAGTTTCTTTTATCTCATTACTTAAATAAAAGTTAAGGTTTACTTACCATACATTTGAATTTAGGAGAAAAACTACAAAGGATCATTTGGTTCTTAACATGACATAATTTTATTTATACTTTTGGTTTCTCAATATTACAAAAGGCACTAAAGTTCTTATTTGACTAAATTGCCAAAGTTTGTCATTCAAAGATGCAAGGTTCAAGTTCAACATCCTTATATTTTCAAGAATATTCAACTTTGTAGACTACAAAAACAAATTCAAGAAGGAAAGTTGCATGAATTTAATGTTACTTCCTCATGTTGCAAAAAGAATAATTTCAAGTTCTTTAAACTTTGAAATGTTTCATTCATTCAAGAATTCAAATCCTATAATTCAAGCTCCTGTTAGAACATAGTTTGGTTATAATCATATTTGTAGTGTTTTGATGATAACAAGCAAATAAATTTTGTATAAGTAAATGTGGTACTCTAATTATATGTTTCTGATTTCAGAAGATGTTTCAATACAAGTACCATCAGAACTTGATACGCAAAGATGAACAAATGCAAAGATACTCAAGTCTTAAGGCAACTTCTGATAAAGCACCAAATCGCTACGAACACACTGATACTGAAGCTATATTCATGGCTGAACAGAAGTTCATGAAGTCTAAGTCAGAAATAAAGATACTTTTAAAAACATAATCATTAGCAAGACGGATGCAACACTCAAAAAGTGCAACTCCCAAGGTTAACTGAAGAAGCTATCCACATGCAGCTCATTGGAGAAAACAAAAATGAAAAGCAAACATGCAAGCATTCATTGCTTCGTCCAAGAATCAAGTTAACGGACAAAAAATCTTGAGCTATATATTCATGTTCGTTTGAAACAACAAACACAAGGATTACACACACAAACATCATTATTATGAAAATTATCAGAGTGTGAAGATACATCAAAACTCACTGAAGAAAAGTTTTCATATTCATAGTTTGAGTTTAAACTTTCTGTATTAAATATTAGTGAAATATCATAGTTGTGATTAACGCTTTATAGAAGCAATCCTAAACACTTTCATATGAAGTTACTCTGTAACAGTTCCTTGAGAGACCAATTGGGTCAGAAGTCTCAAGAAGTCTAGGACTAGTTGAGTCTTAGAAGTTGGTTAGTCACAAAAAGTTGGTTTGTGCAGGTTGTTAGTCACCAGCAGTTGGCTCGTGCATTGTATTGTTAGTCACACTAGTTTGCTGTGAAATTGTAATCAAGTTCTGATTATAGTGGATTATGTCCTCGTTGAGAGAGGCTAATCACCTGTGGAGGGTTGACTGGAGTAGTTTGAGTTACAAACGAACCAGGATAAAAATAACTGTGTTCTATCTATTGTTGCTCAAAGCGAAAAAGAAAAACGTATTCAACCCCCCCTCTAAGTGTTTTCTCAACCTTCAATTGGCATCAGAACTTTGGTTCTGGGTGCAAACACTTAACCGTGTCAGATAAAGATCCAGAAGGAAAACATTATGGCTAATGAAGTAAACAACAATAGTTTTTCAAGACCTCCTGTATTTGATGGGGAAAACTTCGAATACTAGAAAGATAGAATGGAAAGCTTCTTTCTAGGATTTGACCCTGACCTATGGGATACTGTAGTAGATAACTACGAACATCCTGTAAATGAAGGCAAAAAGATAGACAGAAAAAACATGATAGATCAACAAAAGAAGGATTTCAATAAGCATCACAAAGCCAGAACCATATTACTAAGTGTTATCTCACACGCTGAATATGAAAAAATCACAAACAGAGACACAACACACGACATATTTGAGTCACTCAAAATGACTCATGAAGGCAATGTTCAAGTCAAAGAGACAAAAGCACTGGCTCTTATCCAGAAGTATGAAGCCTTCAATATGGAAGATGATGATACCATTGAAGCCATGTTCACGAGGTTTCAAACTTTGATTGCTGGCTTAAGAGTTCTAAACAAAGGATATATTAAAGCTGATCATGTCAAGAAAATAATCAGAAGTCTACCAAGAAGTTGGGGGCCAATGGTTACAGTGTTCAAAGTAGCAAAAAATCTAGATGAAGTATCCCTTGAAGAACTCATCAGTGCTCTAAGAAGTCATGAGATTGAGCTCGATGGAAATGAGCCTCAAAAGAAAAGTAAGACTATAGCTCTTAAATCTGTTAAAAAATTGAAACTGACGCTTTGCAGGCTAAGGAAGAATGCTTAAGCGAATCCGGATCAGAGGAGGAAGATGAGTTGTCTCTTCTTTCCAGAAGAGTGAATCAATTCTGGAAGAACAAGCAAAGGAAGTTCAGAAACTTCAGAAGACCATAATACAAAGAAGAATCCTCTGGATACAAAAGGACCAGCAGAAAAGGTAATGTATGCTCTGATTGAGAACTCGTGAGAAAGCGAATTGTTGTCGATGGTTCAGGTGGTCCAGGAGCAGGTAGTTGTTGAGCCAATGGTTCAGGAGACGGTGGTTCAAGATCAGGTGATTCAAGAACAGGTAGTTGAGGATATAGATACCATAACTCGTGCATCTATGGAGCCATCAGTACACACTCATGGAGGTTTCCCGGAGGACCTTCTGACATGTCTGTGTTGACGAGATACGTTGACCATGTCGCTTATAGGATATGGCTGGGCGAGGAATGTAATATTGCTCTCGTTTAAATGCTAATTTTTATGTTTATTACGCGATTTGATGTATACTAATTTGTTTTAATTGTATTATTTTGTTACAGGATCGTCCAGTGTTGAAGGTCGCTTCTCACGGGTCGAAGTTGAAGAAATTCCTCGAGAGTGGTTCCACAGTGTGTCACACCCTAGGGTCATACCATCTTCCACATCATCTGATGTTCCAGGGCCTTCTGATACCAGAGATTCTTCTGATCCACCACCACCACCTCCACCTCCCACATGTGACCAGGACAACCGCTTATAGTTCATCGCTGTTCACTTAGATAGCCTCGTGGGTTTGGTGAACCCTGATGGTGAGGTTCATACTATTTTAGCTAGGTTGGCCGATGTAACAACCCATATTTTCTAATTTTAATTTAATCGGAAATTAAATTATTATTTAGAATTATTTGGTATTTTCGTTGAACTAATTGGAAGAATTATGGAGGATTGGTCTTTGGGCCAAGTGGGGTATTTAGTAATGAGGGGGTGTTAAGTGTTGAGCCCATTGCTAAATTATGCCATGTTTTAATAAAACAAGTAAATAAGAGAAAATTGAGAAATATAGGAGGAAAACCTAAGAGGGAGAGAAGGAGAATTCATGGAGAAAAGAGATTTTTGTATTCATGGTGCATCCCTCACAAAATGGGTCATAACTCTCTGCTCATAGATCCAAATCAGGTAATTCTCAAAGATTCGGATTCTACACAAAATTTCCTTCGATTTGATATATTAATTCGTGTCAGGGAGGTTCTCGATGAGGGAGATAAGAGAGTTTGAAGATTGGAGATTCTTGCTGAAATTGAGGAAAAATGGCTTACGGGTTTGATGAAGAAGAAGGGGAAAAATCCAGATTTTTGGCTAAGGTAAGGGGGGACTCTTCCAATTATCATCTCTTATTGTAATTATGGATGATAGTGCATGATTAGTTGTGTTGTTGAGTCAATCTGATTTGTATGTCAGAGTTAGGTTTTTAGGTTCTAAGAATTAATTTAGATTTTGGGATTTCAATGTGTGAATTGATATAGGATGATAGAGTAATCTGTATGAATGAATCCTATGAATGAAAACGTGAAAATGGAATGTTTTAGACTCAAAATCGTGGACTGGTGTGAGTAGAAACGAGTGAGAATTGGACTGTTACGAAACTGCAGAATTCTAGGCATTTTTCTGGTTTTTCGCGTATGATACAGTGCCATACGCGTATGGGATGAGGTCATACGCGTATGAGGGACATTCCCCAAAGGCTATACGCGTATGATACGCAGCTGCCCTGTCCCAAATACCATGTACTGGTGATTTGCGTATGAGGAGCGTATGAGGATGCTCATACGCGTATGAGAAATTTGAAAGAGGAAATTGGTCCTGGTGATACGCGTATGGCAAGGCTAATACGCGTATGAGTTGGTTTTTAGGCCATTTTGGATTCTGGTGATACGCGTATGATACGCGTATGGACAAAGGGTGATACGCGTATGGGATTGGTGATACGTGTATGGCTTCTGTATGTGAAAATTCTGTTTTTTTGTGATTTTTCTGGAAAGTTCAATGATGCGTAACTTTCAATCTGTAGGCCTGTTTTGTGTGCTGTTTGAGAATGAGTAAACCTTGTGATGTGACCTTGTGGTTTACTGATGATTTGATTGTATTGAATGATGTTAATGTATATATGAACATGCTTATTAATGATGATGATGATGATGATGATGATGAAATGAGTATAGATGATGCTACTCATAGAATGGTGATGATGAAAGTATTTTATATATATGTTTGCATGCATTCATACACATTGATGAGGGCTGAATCCTAGATGATGAGAGGATTCAGTGAAGGGCAGAATTCCCATTGTGTGGAATTTGTGCTGGCAGGGCCGTATCTGGATGATGATAGATCGGTCGGTGGATGATTTCCACTGGTGATGTTTGGTACCACATGCATAGAGTCAGTTGCATTCATATGCATGAATTTGATAACATGATTGAATGTATTTCATTATTATGCTTTGGTGATATGTCCTTTGTGTGAATGATGGACTATTTGAATATAGATGAATTGAGTGAATAATATAACTATGGATGTATTGTTATTTATAATGCAATAATATTTGTTAATTGCGAATGAGACTCACCCTTACGCTATATTTTTCAGATTGAGGATAGCGGCTTCGACTCGGTGAGGATTAGCTCATGATTCAATATGTCAGTTAGCGTCGGGTCATGCTCTGATAGATGTAACACTGGGGAACGCTGTTTTTTTATTTATGACATTAACTCTGTTTTGTTTAATTTATTTTGAAGATTGAAAGCATTAATGATGGAATGCTAGTTGATGATTTATTCCGCTGTGT
Source organism: Vicia villosa (assembly GCF_029867415.1). Lineage (NCBI taxonomy): Eukaryota > Viridiplantae > Streptophyta > Magnoliopsida > Fabales > Fabaceae > Vicia > Vicia villosa. The sequence continues at coordinate 23,274,633 of NC_081183.1, read as the reverse complement.
AAACATGAGTTATTGATTTATGAGTTATGTTAAGGTGTTTTCTTCAGTGAATGCATGACTTATGACTGATGATGTTTATTTTATTATGAATTGTGACGCTTTTGTGCATGTTACTCTGATTTTAAATTGTTTAATTGCCGTGGGGTTTAGAAGGGTATTACAGTCGATGTTTCCCGTGGAGGGCCTATGTAGATTTATTTTGGCAAAATATCCTTTTTGGTCCCGTATGTTAACCTCAGAGTTCATTTTGGTCCCTTAACTTCAAAAAGTTTCATATTGGAACTTTTTGAAGTTAAGGGACCAAAATGAACCCTGAGGTTAACATACGGGACCAAAAAGGATATTTTGTCTTTATTTTTTTATGGTTGTATTGTATGTATATTTTGGACAGACATCTTGTTTATTGCATCATCTTTTTTGATAGTACATGTTTCGATTAGGTAAAGAAAATAAAATAACATCAATAACAAACAAACATAGTTAACAAACATCAGATGACAAAAAACAAACATAAACAGTACTCTGAAACATGAAAACCTAGACACTAACAGATGACTCTGGAAGATTCAGACACTTCATTATGTCGTCCACGGTTCTGCGGATCTGCGCGTCCAACTCGGTCGCACCTTTAGTTATCCTACGGAGAAATGATTTTCACATGGCCTTCACATCTTCATCATTCTTCAACTCATTTAGGTTGAATTTCACCCTTCCATTTGTATCAATCCAGCCCTCCCGAAACACAATCATTGTCGCCCTTCTGTTATCGGAATCAGGCAGCAAACTATTCAACGTTTTTTTCAAGGTGGCAAAGGATTTGGGGCCATCTGGACTCTTGGTTTCAACAGCAGGGTTGCGGCCATTAAAATACACGACTACATTAATCAAATAATGAGGAAGAGACATTTTGTTAAGGTATGTTATCCAATAACCCTAAGACCCTTATTCATACAAATGGTGATGCATTCTAGACCACACATATGTGTCGGTGCAATAAAGACCCTCCAAAAGTGTCGGTAAAATCTCAACCGTTGAAAAAATCTAATATTGAAACATACCGAAAATTTCATTATAACTGAAATTTATAGTACCTTCCATAAATTTAAAATTTCCGATATTCCAAAAATTTCAAATACACTACCAGAAATTTCCGCGTAATATACCGAAAATTCTTTGTATCTCATCAGAAGTAAATTTGAAATAAAAAATAATAATAAATTGGAGGGTGGCATTTTGTGAAAGGGAAATAATGGGCCATGTTGGATCTAGTGCTCGACACATGACCCCGTCCTCTTATGCTCAAGTTCGTTCCATGTTACTTAGTGACTGCATAGTTAATTACTCACTGGCTAAAGAAATTAACAATCTCTCTTGAGATAACATTAATCACAAATCTATGATATTATTGATCATATCTTATTTATATTTAGGATTAAGTACATGCTTAATTCCAACAAAAGTATAAATTTTTAAGTTTAGTTTATATTAAATATTTATTGAAATTTTAGCCCTTTATATTATTGCAGTTTGCAAGACTAATCTCTATTAATTTTTAAAAATTATAAAAAAATAAATAATGTTAATAAATTATCTCTAAAGGGAAATAAAGATAAAAATGAATTCATTCTTTAAATGACTAAATTTAAAAAGGTAATGACTAAAACATGTTTTAAAAAACGGCCATAGTCGTTCGCATTGTGATTTCGGTCGGTATAGGTGTCGCGACACTGACTGCGATCATCGCGGTATAAATTAATCACAATTTATTCTTCAATATAAAAAATAGTAATAACGATACCGACATTAACACCTGTCAAAACCATTTTGTCGTAACCATTTTTACGGTCGCGGACATTTTTTTAAACTCTATTAAGCCTTATATTTATAAATATTTATATCATTTTATACATATATATACCTTGTTGACTCTTGTCATCATTTTCTATTAGTTTCTCATAAAATCAAATCATGGTCTCATTTTCTATCTTATGAATTGATAATCCAAATTCCTACACTTATTGAATTGATGACACAAGAGTTTTCACTTGTCCAGCATGTTTCAATTAATGCCAACATTCTTCTAACATATTTTTTTCTGCTCCTCCACTTGATATTTCCCTTTTGTTTGATAGGTTAAACCAAACATTCCTAATAGTATCCAGACAACTTAAAATAATTATTCAAATTTAAATATTCCCTTAATTTTTAGTCTATGATCAATTCATACTGATATTTATTTCGTTCAATATTTATTATTTCTTGGACAAACCAAAACTTGTGAGGTATAATTAATAGAAGGCCGTGTATCATGTGAAATGTTGCAGACATGGATCTCGTTGCACATTTAATAGGGAACCCAATGAATCTTGGTGTATATATAATACTAGTCTGCATTTTCTGATTTTCTCTATTAATGAAAATTGATTTTGAACTACACTTGAGTCTGTAGTTCCTTCAAATATGAGCACATACTCGCTTCGAGCTCACAAATATTTACTTGTTGTGATTTTCTTCACGCTGTTTTCGATCGGTTGGAGCCTTAGGGTGATCCCAAATCACGGTAAGCAACAAGTTTTACAATTTACATATGTTTGAAACTAAAACATGATAATGATGTTTTTCTCATAGTTGCATCAGTAGTATGTATCATGCGCAAAATGAGCAAAAATATACAAACTCTGAATAACAACACGTTCGAGAATATGACATATTCTGTTTTTTCTTCTCGTTTTCCAGCAAAGTTAACGCGCTTGCAAGAAGAGAAATCAGAAATTAGAGGCGAAAAGGTTTGGCACATTTAGTTTCGATATTGTATCGAAGGGAGTGAATGGTTAATTGATGTTTGGTGTTTATGTACTTGTGATTTTGTAGGAAGAAACAAGAGAAGACAACACGGCGATGGAACTCTACCCGAATGGTTCTACGATTCCAGATTGTTCGCATGCATGTGGACCATGTTCGCCTTGCAAGAGGGTTATGGTGGGTTTCATCAAATGCGCCATGACAGAGTCGTGTCCTATCGTTTACAGATGCACTTGTAAAGGCAAATACTACCATGTTCCGTCAAACTGATCGAGATGATCATAGTTATTATTTTTGTTAGAAGTTTTGGATCATTGTTGTAATTCGAAGAAAGTGATGATGAGTTTTGAGTTTTGTTTTACCATTTGATATGCTTAGATTGGTTAGGAATGTTAGAAAAGGAAAACTTTATATTATGATTTATGACTCTATCTTTTGTTGCTTGCTTGTTTGTCCTCTGTCAATAAACAACTCAAAAATTAACATCAGGTAAAAGATTTAGATATTTACATCAAAAACAAAAATAAAACCATCCATACATGATTGAATGAATAATTCTTACATGAGCAGTTCATAAGCTATCTAGTGATCCAAATATATGATAACCATAGCACCAAAAAAATCGATAGAGCACCCCTAAGGTCTTAAAAAATCGATCCGCGATCGCGAAAACCCACGAATAAAACGGTATCGGAAGATGGTGATATGGATACCACTATTCACCGTTTTTAGGTTAAAGAACAAATTGTGATTAATTCACAATGCGACGACCACAGTCAATGTTACAACATCTGTACGAACCGAAAATCGCAAAAGCCTTTACGCAACTCTACACAGGAGAAACACCATTCTAGATGGCGAATGACTCAAATGCAATGATTCTTATAGAGATTGATCCTTTAAGTTGACAAAGAGAGTTTGTTGAATAAATAAGCAATGAACTGACACTTAAAACCAACATGTTTCTAGTTGAGGAACTTTAAAAGAAGCACATACCAGAGTATACGCCACAAAGTGTGGTCGAGTGCAACCCTTTCCTCTTATGAAAAGAGAAGGACTAGACTGAAACTTCTCCTTAAACAAAGTGACTGAGTCTTAAGATACTCTCCTCTAAATGAGTAATCATTTATATTTAATAGCATAATCTTAGAAACAAGGTGAAAACGATCATGTAAAAAATACATCAAATAGCTCCTAGTTTGGAATCACATAATACTTAAAGAGATATTAAAAGATAACAAAATTTTGGGATCCCTGCCCCCTCCCCTGAAGGTGTCAAGTTTCCACCTCGCATATCTAAGACGAAAAAGTTTTCAGTTTCCCCATATCATAAGACTCACTGGGCCAAAAGTGCACAATTTCCGCCTCAACACAAAATCACCCAAAGCAAAAGGTGTTCAATCTCCTCCTCGCCATATAACCCCAAACCGAAGAATGTTCAAATTTATATTTTGACGGAATGTCCAAGACAAAAGGAATTCAATTCCCTCTAAGCCACCAACAGGGGGGTCCAAGTGACACTAAAGTCACCTTTTTTGGTTTTCAAATCCTAATCTTCGAATGCACGAAGGACATTTTTGGTTTTCATAAGAGTGGCTGAAAACACATCGGACGGGAAAAAGCAATGGCCTTAGAATATAACAACATAAACCTGTTGCTGAGCTTATTATGAATCATATTAAAGAAAGAAAAAATCCATTCTAATTGTAAGGAGTATCAACATAAAAATAATCACCTGCCCCTATGTAATGGTATTGATTACGATTTTGAAATTTCTTAAAATAAATGGAGATATTATTCCTAAAGTTTAGAAATATAAATGAAAACATTTAAGAATAGTGATAAATATAGTGACATGTATTTTATGTATTTGCATTCTAAAACTTTAGTAATACACATCTCCATTTATTTAAGAAACAAATTGATCCTCAGAAGGCATAGTGAGAAACTCTCCCTGTACTTATGTTCCAATATGGAAACATGAACCCTAAAACTTACTATTTACAAAGATGCAAACTAACTGAACAGTAGAATGTTGGCAGCTTCAGAGGGAATCCACATTGACAGCCAAAGCATCGGGTAAAAGTACTTCCCTAGGATTGGTAGATCTTCAACCAGATAGCATAATTGAGGCATTTCAACCAGTCCATTCTCACCCGTCGGAGGTCACCGTTTATGTTCACTACAGATCATAACAGACATTTCTAGGTACCACGTATTTGAATCCTCATTTCACAGGACGTACACCAATTGTTTTCACACGAAAACGGTACTGAGGAAAAGATTCATCTTCTTCATCTTCATCATCTTCGCTAGAATCATTGTCAACACTGTCCCACCGTGCATAGTCCAGAGCTGAGTGTCCTTTAGGTTTTGGAATTGTTTGCCATCCTTGCTCTGCTGATTCGTTGTTTAGTGGTCTAGGAATTTTAAGCTCTTCCATTGACTTTTTAGGCTCGTTTATTTGGTCTCTTTCCTGTTTGGATGAAAACTTGGGGTCTGTTTCTTTAGGGGTACATTCAATACTAATTACACCTTTGCCAGGCTCAACCTTCTGATCTATCCTAACATTAGAAGCTGTGGCATGTTTCTGTCCGATTTCTTCCTTCGTTTGCTCACCTTTTAGCATCACCTCATCCTTCTCATCTTCCTGTTCCTCAAACTCCTCTTCTGACTCAGGTATTGGAGCAAGTGACTTTCCTTGATCAAGAAAAAAAAGTACCATTTTTTAGTACCAGCTGATTAAGTAATTTAATTACAGTGACGAAATTATAGGCCTATAGTGATACGCTATTCGTCTATAGCGCGCTATTGACAACATAGATTACATGCAACTGAAATGAAAACATAAGAAATAAGGGAAAACACCTTACCAACTGTGTCTTCAAGCGTGCGTGAAGGTTTTGATATACCTCGGAGGATGGATTTAACTCCAAGAGTCTGTTGACATCAAAAAGTGCAGAATGGTACTCCTTCAGGGTCACCAGTGTTTGAGCCCGCAACATCAATGCTCCACTGTGATTGCTATCAAGCTCAAGTACCGAGGTACATTCTTCTGCTGCCTGAAATGATAGTAACCATCATTGATTGCATCGCAAATATTTCAGCAAAAGCTTACAACTATGGAGGGAAATAGACAAGAAAAGGCATATTTTCAAAGTCTGAAATCCTATTAAATATTTCACTATGCTTGACTAGGATTAGGTAGAGGCTTAAAGCTCAAAAAGGTACAGCAAAAAGTAGTGTAAGCTGGTACGCAAGCACCAATTTGTTGTTCACGGGTATGTAAACGAGTTATGTTTCTATGATCACAGATTCACAGGTCTAGATAAATCCCATTGCCACAAAAAATGGATACCAAAAGATCATGAATTGAGAATGGGACTGTAAACTAATAAGATTAATAATACAACATCAATAAAACAGCCAATTTGTCAGCAATACTCATTACAAATACAAATAGTATATCTTATCGTTCTACATAGCTACAAGTAAAGAAAACAAACAAATTTAATTCAACTAAGCAATTCACAATTCACAAATCATAATTTTATACATAGCTGCAAAAAAAGTTAACCGGCAAACCCAAATAACTAGAATTCCTTAAATACCATAAAAATATTTGAACATCCTAAGAAATGTTTATAAAGCTATAATTAACTTCGATAGTTCAATAAACCTTAAAAATTCAAAAAGTTTCTCTCTCAAACAATTTATCTTTGTCTTGATCCTCACGAGTTTGACAAAAAGAGAAGTGTTCGAAACCAAGAATTGGATTCCAAAGAAAGAACACTCTTTATTAAAAAAGGGGAAATAACCTGAGAGCAAGCTCTCCTCAAGGGTTTCCCCCTTCACACTAGAGTTTCTACTCTATTCACAATTAATTACAATGTCCAATAATTACTCACTCTACATTGAATTCACCTATTTATACCAATAACCCACCCTATAACAACCTCAACTAACTAACTTCTATAACAACCCTTAACTACTTTAACTACTCTAACTAATCACAATTCTTTTTTTTCCGACTAGCCTAGTCGTTGGAATTCACTCTTTTTAAAGGTGAACAAATGAGATGTTGCAGGTTTGAACCCGCACCTACCAACTGAATTGGCTTAATAGGAGAACTAAACTATTCTACCAAGTCTAGTCAATTATGCTTCCAACTCAACCTAGAATCAAACTCAATCCCTCCAAATCGATTCAACCATAACTAAAACCCAATAAACTGAACCTCCTAAACTAATTCATCTCAATACGATAAATTAACAGGAAGCTCTGAATCGATACAATAAGAAAACGAACCTTCTTGAAATCATGAAGCTTAAGGAAACAAGCAGCACGATTACTATGCAAAGCGATCTTCTGCGGATTCGTCTTCGCCATAGCGATGGCTTCCGTGTAGAACCCTAACGCCTCTTTGTAGACTCCGTCACGGTACATCTGGTGACCCCGTTCGATCTTGTTCGACGCCATAGATTTTCGAATTCGAGCATAAAATTGTAACAAGAATTTGAATTTGAATCTGGTGAATTTGTTTAATGGAAAAAAAAAGAGAGATTGATTGAGATTTGATAGGTTAGTTTAGTGACAGCTCGCGTGTAGAGAGAGGAACGGGATTTGATGAAGAAGGTGTTTGAAGTGATTCCTTCAACCAATTATTGCGGGTTTTTGGCTCTTCATGTTTTTCAATTTTTTAAGAAAACGTGGCACCTCTTTAGTTTTTTTTTTTTTTTTTACAAAATGGCACCTCTTTAGTTAAGTATAAAGTAGTAATGAATAAAAAAAAAAAGAAAATTAGGATTTTTTTTTTTATTTAAAATAAGATTTCATCGAAACAAAGAAAACACACACAAAAAAAAACAGAGGAACTAGACCAAAATCCTCTCAAGAAGAAATGAACCTAAAAAAAGGTAGACCTAGTATATTCTTTATAAAATGTGCTCTCAAAAAATCTGGAATGCAACTATAATTAGTGTATTCAGACACCGTTAGACCAATGTCAGCCAAAGAATCCGCACAACTATTATCTTCTCTAAATATATGAGAAGCCACAAAATCCATACTGTCAGTGATATTCACACAATTGATCAACCGGTTCCGGACTTGCCAAGGCACTTTAAAAGGCAGAGAGAAAGCTTTAACCACAGCCACATAATCAACTTCTAACCAAAATCCTACGCCAACGCTTCTCATGGGCGAATTCCACCGCCAACATGGCACCAGTTAGTTCGGCAATGAGAGAATTAGAAACACCTCACAGAACTAGCAAATACCCCGAAAAACCTACCGTCAAAATCTCTAGCAATACCCTCGCAAGTCGAAGGCCCGGGATTCCCAGAAGAAGCATTGTCACAATTAATCTTGATCCAATCCCAAGGATGCGACTTCCAAATAACTTCCACAATTCTAGGAGCACAAGGAGGCTGAATAATGATCCTAAAATTCTTCAAAATCTCAAAATCAGAAATATTTAAAAAAGACAGAGTCTTACTAACATTACCAACTAACCCACAGGCTGAAGCTATCCCGACAATGGAAACGGAAACAGGAACTGAAGGATAGAAAAACACTTAGAAAAGGGGAGGGGGTTTGAATAAGTGTGACTTTAAAAACTCTTAAGATAAAAACAATTGCACAATGATTTTTATCCTGGTTCGTTGTTAACGAAACTACTCCAGTCCACCCCCTTAGATTGATTTACCTCACCTGAGGATTTAATCCACTAATCAACCTTGATTACAATGGTTTTCCACTTAGATACCCTCTAAGTCTTCTAGAGTATTCTGATCACACCTTGATCACTCTAGGAACCTTTTACAAATAAATGTAAAACAAATTCTTACAAGAGTATAGAAATGCTTCTTAATAATCTATAATCACAACTATGATATTTCTCTTAAGTTCTAAGCTTAAATCTCACTAAGATATTACAAATGAAGTGAGGTTGAAGATGAAGTTTGAGAGCTTTTAAATATGACAGCGTTTCTGTATTTTTGCGCAAGAGTTGTGTTTTCAGCTTCTCATCAGAACTTCTATTTATAGGCGTTTTGAGAAGATGACCGTTGGGAGCATTTAATGCGTTGCGTGATCCGTACAGCATTGCATTTAATGTTTCACTCTTTTGTCAACTACCTCAAGCCTTGCTTTTTCTGCTTTAACTAACTTTGCCTTTAATAGCTTTTAACGTTCCTTTTGTCAGTCAGCGTAGCCTGTCATCCTGTACTTGCTTATGATCTGATGTTTGTAGATTCAACGTTTGAATATTGTCGCGGGCGAAAAATCGTTTTGTTTCCTCTTTTTTGTGGATGAGACACCTGATGCCTTCTTTGGGCTCGAGTGCTCAAAAAAATGATTTTTCTTTTGTACCGACCAAACTTTTTATTATTTCCAAAGGAGGAAAAGGAAAAAAAGCTGCAATAACCTAAAAGTGGGGGGAGAGATCTTTGGGTAAGAGGGTTGGTTATACGAAGGGAAGGTATTAGCACCCAACGTATCTATAGTACTCTATAGGTTTCTTTGTTATGTTTTATTCCATTCTTGTTGTGGTGGAGGTTCTTGTGAAATAGGTGGGACCTAAGGTGTTTGTTTGATTATGCTCGCAAAAATCATCGCGATCCTCTGCATACATATCCCCTAGAGGGAATCAGAGCATCTGTAGCTCGGGGTCTACGGGTGCTAAGGTTTGAATGGTTTTTTTTGTTTTGTTTTGCTCGCCAAGGATCGACCTTGTGCCTACGTATTCTCAAAGGGATGTTGAGAAAGTCAGAGCAATCGTAGTTCCCACTTATGCTAGTGGAAGCAAAGAAAAATAGACAAATGTCGTCTAAATGCTAGATGTATCTAATCTATATCATCACATACATCTGTTTGATTTTGTTTAAAAATCTTTTCATTATAAGCCCGGGGCCATGCCACTTAGGGTGCTTAGAATGATAAAGATGTTTTTGTTTGTTTAACCAGCCTTATGGAAAAAGTTTCAATGAAGTCAGCCTTGTGACAAAAACTTTGATTAATCAGCCAGCCTTGTGGCAAAAGTTTCAATGAAGTCAGCCTTGTGACAAAAACTTTGATTAGTCATCCAGTACGGTGGTAAAACAGTTTGATTGATTAGCCAGCCTTGTGGCAAAAAGAAATTTGATTGATTAGCCAGCCTTGTGGCAAAAAAGTTTGATTGATTGATTGTTTGTGATGATATATAAGAGATACTCCTAGTATAGAGATGAAAAATGTCTAATCTCCTAGGGTATTTGATTTGGATATTGGGGATGCTTATAAGAAGCCCGTGGGTCCTTGTACGAAGCCCAAGAGGAGGCTATCCGAGGGTCCTTGCATTGTAAGCCCAAGAGGAGGCTATGGGAGGGACAATCCGGGGTCCTTGCATTGTAAGCCCAAGAGGAGGCTATGGGAGGGTCACTCGTTTGTACAAAACCCAAGGGGAGGCATGGTATAGTTGGTCTGAGCTCTTAGAGCGATTTCACCGAGAAACCATACTCTATGTCCTAACCTAAACTAGTGGAGATTCTTTGCACGAAGCCCAATAGGAGGCTATGGGGAACCTAGTGTTGTACTAAGTTGAACAAGCACACATATCACAAGTATGAACAAGTACGAACAAACATGAACAAGTACATGAACAAATATGAACATTTATACATATATGACAAAGTGCGTGTATATAATGGAGTTTATGAAGGAAATATACCTGTAAGCATGATCCATTTGTATACACAGGGCTCGGGACTCACACTCGGGGAGAGGTCCACTTGAATTTATTCAAAGCTATGTAAACAGGTATTTACAAAGGGGCTCGGGACTTATACCTACATGGAGGCCCATGGTATTTTTGGGAAGATTTAAAGAAACCTTCATTTTTTGGTTTGTTATTAAAGTTAAAAAACGCATTGATTGAGATATGTACAAAAGGCGCACAATGAAATACCTAATTTCATGTACTAGAGTGGGTATGTACAAAAGGGGCTTGGGACTTATACCTACGTGGAGGCCCGTGTTTTATTTACAAAACATGGTTGACTGTTTATTTACAGACGCGTTGTTTGAAAAAACGGTTTGAAGATTCGTTTTGAAAGAGTTTTCTGTACAAAGAAAAACTGTATAAAGAAAAGGAAAGGGACTTATACTCTCTAATATTCGAGAGGCCCACTTTGTTTTGAAAATCAATTGATTAGTCAAAAGAATTTAATCAAAAAGAAGTGGTTTATCGTTTAAAAAAAAAGAATCGCGATCGCTCGTTTTAAAACGATTTGAATTTGACAAAAGTCAACTTAATTAAGTTAAAACAAGTTTTAATACTTAATTAAGACCTAAATGATTAGGGTTTGATCACAAAAAAATATTTACAAGTGATTAGGTTAAAAATTTAAATGAAAAACAATATTTAAAGTATTTAAAAACACTTAAAAATGTATCATTTTAAACCTAATTAAAAACACATTAAATAAATCCTTTTTTGTGATGTTTTTTAATATTATCAAAATAGGTATATTAAATAAGAAGTGTGTAAAAAATGAATGAAAAATGAATTGATTTGGTTAGTTAAATAATTAGATGAAGTTTGTAAAAAATTGAAAGAAAAATAGTGCTAAAAAAGAAGGTTTGGTCCCTTGGAGTGTTGAACTCGTGACCTTGAGGTTACCATTCAAAAACTTAGCCAACTGGACCACGCGCGTGGTCTGTTAATACTTGCAACGAATTAAAATATATTTTGAATCAATTTCCAAATTTCAGTTTCAAAAATATGGCGCCAAGAACACAAACCCAATTCAAATTTGAAAATTCTGAAAACTGGATTGTTTTGATCAAGTGAATAGCCTATCTTGCTCGATTTTGGACGAGGAACATGATGGTACCATTTAATTCCATTTATTTTCACTCTAAGATCATTAATTTTCTGATGAACACGAAGAACCCTAATTCCCTAATTCAATCTGAAATCGTGTTTGTGCAAGATAATTGGCAATTGATTGAGGGTTAATGATCTATGCATGTGCAGAAACAAGATAGTATGGCAGTTTTTCATTTATGATGCATGTATGATAGAGTTTGAAGTTCATGAGGCTTACCTTCAAAAACGGCCAAACTGGAAATTGAAATCGTGCCTGGAGGTGTTACAGATGTTGTTTCTTGATCTGGACAGCATCAATGGACCTTATGGAACATGTTTGAATGCTTGGAACAGTTTGAATTCACCTGAGCTAAGCTATGGAACCTGAACTGCAGTTGCTTCAAGTATGAATCGAATTTGAAGATGGAGATGTTACAGGTCATATGTGAGTGTTTGGATCATTCATATGAAGTATATGGAAGGTGTTAGAAGTGATAGTTTGGACAGAAATGGCCTGGATTTGATTTTGACATGATAAGGCTCTCTTTATGCAAACATGGTGGTTGAAGAGTGATTCTGAGATTTAGGTGTTTTTGGGGTGTGTGGATGGATCAAACACATCACATTTGATGTTTATGAGATGTTAGAACCCTCACTTTGGTCAGAACTTCAAAGGTTTAGAGGTTGAGAATTTTACCTCTTTGAAACTTAAGAAACTTGCATTCTAAGAAAGAAGAGAGAAAACCTATAATTGTGAGGTTTTGGTGTGATTTGAAGAGTGATTTGAACCTCTATTTATAGGGCAAGGATTCTGAATGCAAAGCTCTTGCAAGTTGATCAAGAAGTGATGATTTGGCTTAAGAGATAAAATGGAATCTTTTACATTAAATGCAAATGGTTAAAAGTGACTTAACCATGGTTATTTTGCCAAGCTTCTTATCTCTTCCATTCTGATCTTCAAATCAGAAAATATCTTCAATCATTGCATCTATGCATCATTATTTGGATCATTTGGCAATTTGGTTCATAACTTTGGCAAAATGACTTGAAATTTCAAGTGAAAAGTTCACTAATGGCAAAATTCAAAACCATAGCTACACTCCATATTTTTTCATGCTCTTGGACATTTTGGAAAGCTCATGTTACACACTTCAAAAGCTTAGTTGAAAGTTTCTTCAAGACCTTTAAGGAAATGGGTGAAAAAGATCCATGAACTTTGAAGAGAATGAAGTTTTAAGTGAAATTTTCCAAAGGTACCAACTTTGAAGCATCATATCTCTTAAATGGTTGATCTTATGGAAAAAATTTATATGTGTCAAAGTTGTTTATTGGATCAAAATCTACAACTTTCATGTTGGAAGTTTTTTTCAGTTTGTAGGTGAAATTTTGAGTTATTCCCTTCCAAAGTTTGGAAAAAACCATGAAAAACACTTAGAAAAATTTTCTAAGTATGAAAGTCAAACTTTTGACTTTTTGATTCTTGGTTGATTTTCTTGATTTTCCTTGATCAAATGACTTCTCATATCATATATTGATGACTCAAAACTTCAAAAGTCATGGTTGACCAAAATTCCCCAAAAGTCAATGGTGATCTTGTACAGTTGACTTTTTCAGACGAATCGCGTTTCTGGAGATTTCAAATGAAACAGGCTATCCTCATCAAATGAATGGTATGAATGGATCATATTGAAGCATTTGAGGATATTGAGCCATGGTTTGAGTTGTGACACCATGTCCTGATTAAAAAGTCAGTGGTTTAGTGAATTAGGTCAAAAAACCCTAATTGTCGACCTGATGAAATTGATGACTGTAGGTCTTGAATTGAGATGCAATTTCCATGGGATATTGTCATAGGGATTATTTGAGGATGATTGAAACCTTTGATTGACTTCCTGGGGGTTTTTATGGTTTCCCAAATGTGATCCCTGATTTCAGTCCCTGATAGTTCAAAACCCTGATCTGAGGATTTGTCTGATCAATCTTTGTGCAGAAGATGTTATGAGCCAATGGATTAAGTCAAAATGATGCACTTGGGGTCTTGAGGTCATGTCCCAAGTCATTATGTCAATCTCTGAGCAAAAGTCAAGAGTATGCTATCTTCAGTCAAAACCCTAATTCAGTCGATTCAGAGCCTTTGAGCTTGTTGAAATGAATCTCTGAGGAACAAATGTTGATTGTTGATGAAGATGATTCATTTGAAATGAAGGGAGAACAAAACCCTAATTGATTGTTACTTGTACTGATGAGTGATTTCCTGATTAAATCCTGCTGAGTCACAAGTAGCAAACACAAGCTATGCAATTTGTTAGAGATGCAAATGATGCATATGCAAATGATATGAGGTGGTATCTTAGGTCAAAAATTGGGGTATGACAGATGCCCCTATTTAAGTTTCTTCAACCTGAGACATGAAGATTGAAAATCTTCGTTTTGATAGGGTGGAAGAGACTTAAATATCAGAAGACGCAAATTTTGGACCTAAGATACCAAAATTGCGAATGATGCAAGGATATCTTTACCGAGGGGATATCAAAAACTGACTCCGCTGGGGAAAGGAGTTTGGGAAGGATGCCTCAATCCGTTTTAGGAAGAGAATCCGTTTTGTCTTTTTGGGAAAGCAAGTGTATGCTTCACCTGGGAATGATAGCTTTGTAAGAAAAGCTTACCTATCGACATTACCGACTATCTGCATGGGGATAGACTTGTTTAATAATGCGAAGGTGAAGGTATGAAACTGCATTACCGACTATCAGCATGGTGATAGACTTGACAAGGTAAAAAAATTTCAAAGGTTTGGTTAATATTATCGACTATCAGCATTGGGATAGACATGTTTAATAATATAACCAGAACAAAAGGTTACCGACTACCAGCCTTGTGACAGCGGTTTTGAAGACATGATCAATTATCAGCCAAGTGATAAAATGATTTTGGAGACTTTGCTAGGGAAATTACTGGTTATTCAGCCTTGTGAACAGTAATAAGGCCCTGATTGTCAAATGGTCTTCATGATTGATTTCCTTGAGAGGAAAAAAGCTTTTGAAAGAGACATAAACTGCTTAGATGATAAGGCTATTGCTTATTGTCTGTTTTTCACGACTCTGTTTGAGGAATCGAAACTTGAATCTTTGGTAAAGACAAGGTTCTAACCAAGAATGAATTGGAAAGAGACAGTCAAACAAGACTTTGTACCCATGAGGAATGAACTCGAATAGGTATTTTCTCCTTTGTTTTGGAGAGGAGAAACTAAAGCAACCTTCTTCCACGAGGAATGATCTCAGTGGGGAACTGGAGAAACAAAATGTTCTTTCTGCTTATGGGTGACAACCTACTTGGAGAGATGACACGCCCATATTTGTTTCTTTTTCTTCTTTTTTTTCTTTTTTTCTTTTTTTTCTTTTTTCGAGGATAGATATATCCTGAACATGTGAATATTGAGGCAAACATTGAAAAATGCAAGAATGTATAAATGATGCAAATATGTATGAATGATGAATGTCAAGAATGTAGCATGCATGCTGACAATACTGACAGACAAAGAAGTATATACTGGAGAAGGACCAACGTCGCAATACAACCAGATACTTGGCAAACGTTTTTCAACACGGTGTAGATAACACAGGTGATGAATGGTGTTGCGTGCTTTAAACTTCTCTGGGGAAGATGAGCATCTTTTCTCATTGAGATGAAAGAACCTCTTCACTGGAGATTGGAGATCTTTTTCATTGGGAATAAAAGACCTTCTTCACTGGGGATAGAAGAGCTTCTTTTCCTCGAGGGGTAATTGCTTCAAGAATTCTTTTCTGGGACAAGAATACCGTTGTCTCAACAATTTTTCCGGGAGAATCCTTTTTGTTCATCCTATGGAGACGACTGCTGATGTTCCTTCCGTTGTTCACAACTCAAAGGAAAATTTCGCTTTTATTTTGAAAAAGAAAAGTGAAGTAAATTCATTTAAAACTTATTTTTTCCTTTTTTTTTCAAAAACGAATAACACAATTAAAGCGTCATTTTGCAAGCTGAAAGAAATTAAAGATTGCAAACAAATGGGCACAAGGCTCAAATTTATTTAATAGGATGGTAATCAGCTAAAGGCGTGATTCCATGGAGTATTTACAAAAGTTGGAAATGGTAATTATGCGGAAAAGGCTACATTGAAAGCAATAACCACTATTCCCTCTAATAACTTTGAGTTCCAACTGTGCCTGTCGCTTCAGATTGGCGATGATTTGATTGAAGATCCT